>NC_056699.1:1288739-1313739 GCF_018831695.1 Puntigrus tetrazona
CCGATAGCTTAACATAACCCAGCTTTTCATGAGCCGAGTTTAGTAAAATAACTCAGCTGGCATGAGATGAATCGCTCTGAACTCTCTCGCTCGTGTGATGTTTTCAGCGTAACGCTTCTTTTAGAGTTGTTTTACAATCGATATGCAGCATGCGATCAAAGCAAAGCTAACGTAAATGAGATTCGGAGGAACGTAGCAACAGATGTGAATGGGTGCCGTCAGAATGAGAGTCCAAACGTCACAGCAGTCCACGACACCGAACGACACTCTCCGTGTTTGCAACAAACAAAGCTTTAATTAAGACGCTTCCAACGCTGCTTCCAGTCTTTAACTCATAACAATGCTTCCTCCGGTGAAAAAGTGCATCTCAGAGCTGTTTTGGCCCGTTCGGGCTTGTAAAGAGTGCTTGATCGAGTGCCAGATTTCTCTCCTGATTCAGACCAGACCACTTTTCACTGGAAGAAGCGTTATTATGGGTTATTTCCAGAGGCCCTCCAATCCGAAATCGCCCCCTATAACCTTAAATAGGGCGCTTTTTGAGGGTGCAGCCATTTTGAGCGACGTCCGAAACCATTCAATCCCACAATGCACCGCAAAACGAGCGTACAAGCGACGAATGAACCACTTTTTCGAACCATCCATCCATCCATCCATTTCGAACCATCTCATCATCTCTTAACGCAAGTCACGTGCATTACTTGTTTTTTATCGTCTCTCATTCTGACGGCACCCATTCACTGCAGAGCATTCTCTGCTGACTCTATGCTCCATTTCTCCAACCCCGGTGAAGAAACGAACTCGTCTGCATCTCAGATGGCTTGAGGGCGAGCGTATTTTCAGAAGAACAATTGCGTGAGATAATAACGTATCCCGAATAGTGTTTTTTAAACATTAATCTAACACAAATGAAAGAAACAAAGAAACGATTTCAAATGCTGAAACCGATAACTGGTTCTTGATCAGCTGTGTGTTTGATCTGTGTAACTCGCCTGCAGTCGGAGACGTGCCGCTGACGCCGACGTCACACTCCATCTTCACCGTTTCCCACGGGAACACACTCGCTGCGTCCGAGCTGATGGACACATCAAACGTTGGACCTTTGCAGGAAATCATAAAACGGGACAAAAATAACATCATTAAAGTCGCATTCAAGCGCTGCGTGTCTGATTTAAGCTACTGTTCAAAAACGTAGCATCTATACGATTTGCTATATTTTTTTGGAAGAAGCCTCTTCACTTATGCGGTCAGAAGTAGTAAAAAATTATTAACATTTTTGCAGTTTGAAATAACTCTCTTCTACGTGAATATTTGCTAAAATGCAATTTATTTCTGTGATCAAAACTGGATTTTTCAGTCACCATTACTCCAGTCTTCAGTGTCACATGTTCAAGCCACATGGTTTATGGCTTTATGCTTTGATATAAATAATAATTGTACTAATAAAAAGTAGTCATAATAATAATTAGAAATAATTAAATTATTATGTAATCATTACTAGGAATTATTTTAATTTGTAAAAGTACTTTTCTCAAGCCCAAAGATAAATGTCAAAAATATACAATTAAAATAAAATAAAATAAAATAAAATAAATAAAATTAAATTAAACACATTAATACAGTTATTCATTTTTTTAACTACATTATTATCTTTTGCTTGTTTTTTCTGTCAATTATAACACTAACAAAAAATTCACATAATTGTATTTACATTTAGTCATTTATCAAACACTTTTATCAAAAGCAGAAACAAAGCGATCCAATCACAATATTAAATTAGTGCTAGTTAGAAAAAGGAAGCAATAAAAGAGTTTATTAACAACAATAATAATAATAATTGTTTTATTTATATATATAAACAAAATAATAATATATATATTTATATTTATATTTATTTTATATTTATTATTTATTTATTTATTTATTTTTTTTTTTATTAATAATAATTTAAATAATTTTGTTTGTAAATGCAATTTTCTCAACCCCAAAATGCTGCTTTAATTCTAATCAAAACCTTTCTTAAAGCAACAGGGGTATTCTTAATGGTAGAAATTTGCCCCGATACATCTTGTATTCTGTACCTTTGTGTATGAAATCGATCTGAACCTTGTTGGACTCTCCCTTGGCCGTCTCCACCCAGTCCTCCCCGGGCTGCCTCGTCCAGGCCTTCATCTCACACCAGTAGAAGCCGCGATCGGTCACCTGCACCGCCTGGATCCTGAACCGAAACTCGTTCTTCCCGCTCTTCACCAGCGCCACGTCCCGGTCGTCCTGCTGCAGGACCATCTCCGGGTCCAGAGAGGCCAGTTTGCGTCCGGGCGACCCCACGCTCTTCTCGGACCAGACCAGGATGGACACGGCGGCTCCGGGCGGGAGGTGCTGGACCTGAACAGCGTGGCAGCTCATCTCGAACGTGGAGCCGGCTGCCGAAGCTTCACGGAGACGCCGTGCCGCGACATTCAGAACAGGACCTGAGGGAGACACATCTCGTTAATAGACAGCAGTGAGATTTAATGGAGACTTTAATTAATATTCATGAGGTTTCTCTCCTCAAACTGTACTTGTATTTACTTCTAGCTGCTCTGCAATTAAAAGTCAGCGATCTTAATCAGAGTTATCATTGTTAACTTAAATTAAAAATATTAAAAAACATTTTGTTGATTGAAATAAATATATATAACTAAATATTACAACTAATAAAAATTCTTACAGCAGATTTAAAAATGATTAACTTTATTATTATAATATTATATAACATATTACATTATTTTAATTTAGTATAACAACATGTTAATATTTAAATTGATTTATTAATATTTTATGAGTTTTATTTATTATTTTATATTTTTCATACTACAATAAAATATGATTAAAAAATACAGTATTATATAATATTAAAATAGCACTGATAGCATCTAAGGTCATATATATATTATTTTCCTAAACAATAATATATATATATATATATATATATATATATATATATATATATATATATATATATATATATATATATATATATATATATAATTATATATATATATATATATATATATATATATATATATATATATATATATATATATATATATATATATATATATATTATATATGATTATAATGATTAATTATTATTATTTAGAAAAATTAAAAAAGGTAATATTAATATTAATACACTATACGAATTTGCTTCATATTTCTACTTTTTGGAATAAAATTTGGAATAATGATCTAACAACAATAATAAACGCTTCAATATTAAGACCAATTTAAACCTTAAATACAACACCGCTGAGAACTGAGGGATCAACGTCCAAATATTATTCAGAAATACAGTCGTGATGCAACACACCGCATTTGCTTTTTATGCAGCTGCAGAGAGCCGTGTCGTTTCACAGAAAGAAAGTTATTGGTCTTGAATTGCATAAGACAATGGATTGGCAAGTCTCTTGGAATACAAAAAAAAAAAAAAACCCTGTCCCAATATAAAAGGCACGATATTAGATAATGGCAAAATTATGCCAAACGTTCAGATGTCATTACTAGAGTAACTGGATGCAGCAACCGTTCTGAACATGTCAGAATAAACTGCACCCTGTGGAGAAATGCATCAGTCCAGCAGCTCACGAAACACATCAGAATATAATACAAACTCCCCATTACAGAGACCGAGCCGGTTGAAGTCAACCGGTGCAAATGCTTCCATGCATATGTTTATTCCGTTCAGGTAATTATAGAAAAGATGCAGGAAATCAATGAGCTGAGATGTCATGTGTCAGACCAGAATAGACGCGTGAACATCTGAGCTGCACACTCACAGGTGTCTGAAACTAACTAGACACCTTCAATATTTCATATACTGTGCACACTAAACGGGGAAGGCTGGGAAACCTGTTGCACAGTAATTAAATAAATGCATACTGACGACTTTTCACTTTTGACCTTTTGATATAGTAACGATAATACATTAATAATACATTTATGCATAAAAGAACTTTTACAAAGTTAAAATGCTATATATATATATATATATATATATATACTATACATATATATATATATATATATATATATATATATATATAATAATAATAATGCAGATTATATAACTATATATAACTGTATATTTAAGATTCAAGGATACATCAAATGCAACTAAGAAAAGCTTAAATAAACAAAATAATAATTATAAATAAAATAAAAATGCATAACCATAAAAATACTTTAACTCACAATATGATGATTTGCTTTTGTCCTTTTGATTTAAAAAAAGAGCAGTATATTATTACAATATTATATTATTTCTATATTATTACATGTTATTATTACTATTATTATTGTTACTTTTATTATCATCATCATCATTAATATGGTTTAATAATAATAATATTTTTATAAGGTTTAATAAAAAAATATATATATATATTTTTAATTAATGTATTTTTAAGTGCATACTGTAGATACCTCACGATACTATTCGATTAACTTTTATCCTTTGAATTTCAAATAAAATATAAATTATACTGATATATATAAAATAATATATTTAATACATTAAATACTGAAAAACAATAGAATTCCCAAAAGACACGCCAAACACAATAAAACAAAAAGCATAATTAAAAGCACAAACTAAGCCCCAAATTATCCCGAAAGCACCCAAATGCATGCACGCTTACGCTTGTTAGCAAAGCCGACTTTCAGCGCTGGGGTCACGTGCTCTGCGACCCTTTTCCAGTTCCCGTGTCGTGACGGCACCCATGCGCTCACAGCGCACGTGTATTCCCCGGAGTCGGCGTCCCTCGTGTGAAGGAGGCGGAGCCTGAACGCAGAAGGTTCCGTACGGGTCACCGTAACAAGCCCCGCCTCCACGCGGCTCTTGTACGTCTTGCCCGGCACCAGGTTCCCGTTCTCGTCCAGCGAGGCGATGGCGTGAGCAGACCCCGGGACGTCGCCGGCCTGAACGCCTCGGTACAGCCACGACACTCCCAGCCGCCCGCCGCGGAGGTTCGACACGTTCACAGCTTTACATTCCAGCTCTGTCGGGTCTCCGGGGAACTTTGCGTTCGCGGATGAGCTCAGAACAACGGTGTAGTTCGGATCTGAGAGAGAAAGAAAAGATAGTCACAGTTCAACTACATTTTTTTGTGTTGCATCCACATGCTGTGCATGTTAGGGTATTCGTTTGGGTTTTCAGTGTTTCAGGAAGTTTTGTGTTCACATTGTGTTCACTGAGTCATTTTCACGATTACAAGACAACATTCGGGCCCATTTTTTGACAGGAAAGACAACTTAAAACACGTTCGTTGAGGGAAAAAATAAATAAAGAAGCATCAAAACTCACAAAAAAAAAACTAAGCAAAAGTTTGAACAATATAAAGCATACGCAATATATAAAAAAAACCTAAAAAGTACGAAACTTAAAAAGAGACGGTAAAAAAATAACATCAACAGCATCATTAAACACAAAGAAAAAATCAAAAAGCAAAGCAAGAAAAGTCAACCGGTCAAAACAAAACAAGAAGCCTTAATAAAAATAACAAAACAAACAAAAAGCTACATTTTAAATCTTTTTTGTGTCATTTTAAAAAATCAAACAGAAAATAAAAAAAATGAAGCAAAGCAAAAAGCCACAATAAATCGAAACAGAGCAAACAACTAAAAAGCAAAATCAAAATAAATCACAAAAAGCGAAAAAAAAACCCAACAAAAACAAAACACATAAAATGAAAACAAATGCCCTAGAATAATCATAAAAAACAAGGCGCTAAAGCATAAACAGACAAACACAAAACTGAAGCGGCTTAACAAAACAAATCACCAAAAACAGCAAAAACAAAAGGAAAATAAAAGCCAGCCGAAGTGACTCAGCCCATGTTTGCCGAACAAAAGAAAGCAGGATTATTCATGAACTGTGACGATTGATATTTCTGTAATTGTGTGAGCGTTCCTCGGCTCACGTGCTCAATCACACACTCATTAAAGGTGTGCGCTGACCCTGTTTCCAGGCTCTGGGCTCGCCGGTGTCAAGTGTTTCTGGGCTCGGCGCCCGGTGGGCAGCGAACGGCTCCCTGCATCGCTTCCTATACAGCTGGGACCTTCACGCACGGCTGAGCAGTACCAGAGACACACAAAGACTTACACACACACACACACTGCCCCCGAACGGCTCGGGGAAACACACCGGAGAGAGGAGCGCTCGGAAACGCGGCCGAGCCGAGCCTCACATGCGGTGGTGGGCTTCGCGTTAAGCTTCTGGACGTCACGCCGACTGAGTCACTGCGACCATCTGCGCTTTGTGGCTCTCGTCCGCATCACTTCCTGGTCCGTAAGCCCCTCCCACTTACAGCAGATTAATGCACAGACGCTCTTCGCGAGCGGTCGATCGATAAAGCTGATAAAGCTCATCTTGTGTTGAGATTTGGAGGCAAAGTATTCTAATTGGGTTTTATCCCCGCTTAAATACAAGAAAACAGACAAGCTATTCTTAGAGGCCTAATTGTTAATTGTGTAATAGAGGGAATAGACAGATAGATACATTGAAAACTGTTATCTTTTAGTCACCTGCATGAGTTTCTTTTTTCTGCTGAGCACAAAAAAAGCTACTTTGGAGAGTTTTGGTAGACAAGTGATTGACGGCACCCATTGACTTCCACAGAATGGGCGAAAACACAATGCAAGTCAATGGGCGCCGTCAGCTGATTGCTCATCAGCATTCCTCAGAATGTCATTTTCTGCGTTCAGAAGAGGTTTGGAACAATGTGAGGTTTTTGATTGCTCTGTTTATTAACTATTTGAAGACATTAATAGTAAACAAATCACCCGTATACACTGTATGTAGAGGAAAAACAGGCACTGTCCACCTAAAAGTGGTCATGGATATCGGTACATAAAAAAAATACCCAAACAAAAACAGCTAATTATAGCTGGAATAAAAAATATTAGTTAAAAAACTTCAAATAGAACTGTTGCATTGGCAACTAACTGAAATAAATAGCTTTACGTTGAATACTAAAATTATAAGTCACCTGCATGAGTTTCTTTGTTCTGCTGAGCACAAAAAAAGCTACTTTGGAGAGTTTTGGTAGACAAGTGATTGACGGCACCCATTGACTTCCACAGAATGGGCGAAAACGCAATGCAAGTCAATGGGTGCCGTCAGCTGATTGCTCATCAGCGTTCTTCAGAATGTTATTTTCTGCGTTCAGAAGAAGATAGAAACCCATAGAGGTCTGGAACAATGTGAGGTTTTCGCGAGATGTTGCAACAAAAACGTAAAATATAAAAATAGGAGCCGATTGCAAATAAAGCCTTATAAAATAGCACTATAAATAATCACGACATTTAAACATAACGTTAGTAACTTAGCTTGCTCCTCCCGCAGGAGCCCTTCGTTATTCTGAGCACACTCTGGTTACTAGAGAGTTATAGTTAAGCAAAGATAAATAGAGACGGGCCGAGAGCGGGTCGACAGCGTGTTTCTTTCCCGGACAAACAGAGGCCATGAGATGAATGTCCCACGGGAGCTCTAAAGACGGTCTCTATGCACGGGAACCGAGTGTCCTGGGAACGGAACAAGGGCCCGAGAGAGTGACTGTCAATCAGCTCCAACAAGAGCCTCTCCACACCATCAGACTTTATCTCTTTGTGCTCCGTCTTCTTCCCTCTGTTTGCTTCTCTCGGGCTTCCTTTAGTCTGTGCAGCTCGAGGTTATCAGACTCCAGCAGCAGATCAGTCCTTGTCTGTTTGCTTTATGTGTTCATTAAATACAGAGAGGTGAGTTTAGATTACAAGTCACCTGATATACACCGGAACTAAACAACATGCTGGATGACACCAGATAATCTCTCCTACACTGAGAACAGAACAGAATAGAATAGAATAGAATAGAATACTACTTAAGACAGTGAGATAGAACACGGCTATAAATCTGTACCGGAATAATCAGATTAAAACAGAACTGACTAAAATTACTTTACAAATATTTTTTTATAGAAATCAGTACGAACAAAAACAGAATTAAAGTTTAGAAATCGGAACAAAATACTAAATAATGTAATAAAAAATAACGTATACTACAACATGCTGGATAACACCAGATAATCTCTCCTACACTGAGAATAGAATAGAATAGAATAGAATAGAATAGAATAGAATAGAATAGAATAATAGAATAGAATGTTACTTAAGAATAATCAGATTAAAATCTCACACAGAACTGAATAAAGATTAAACTTTACAAATTTTTTTATAGAAATCAGTAAGAACAAAAACAGAATTAAAGTTTAGAAATCGGAATAAAATAAAATAAATGTAATAAAAAACAATAACTTATACTTTAAAAATAATACAAATATAAACAATGCATATTTTTTTAATTATTTTACAATAATATTTATAATAATAAAATATTTATTATTTAAAAAGAATAATTAATGCAGTTAATCAAAATACAAATAAAGATATCAAAATAAACAAATATGTTCATTTAATAATAATCGTAACCTTAAAGTATAATAATAGGAATATAAAAATAGGAAATTGTTTAATAAAGCGAAAATGTTTATGAATCAAAATAAAATAGTAAAACTAAACTAAAGCTAAAACTAAAGAAAACACTAAAACACTAGAACAGTAATTTTCAATAAAGTATAAATGCTAATCAAACAGAACAATCAAAATCAAAATATACATTTAGAAATAAGAGTAGACATATATAAAAATAAGAATAAATCAGAAAGCATTGAATAAAAATATTTATGAATAAGAATAAAAAAATAATAATATATATATTATATATTATATATATATATATAAATATAATATAATATAATATAAATATAATAAAACACTAATAAAGGGCAATCATTTTAAACACAAAATAACTAATCAAAATCATTTAATAAAGCAAAGTATTCACTAATGAGTCACTAATGAACAGAACTGACTAAAGAAACACTTTCTAGAGATTTTTATCTTCTTTAAGACAATAAAAATATTATAAAAAAGAAAATCATCTTAATTTAACAAATATCATACTTATTATTATTATTATTAAAAATGATCAAATAAAAGGAAAAACTAAAAGCAAGTAAAACGTAAATGAGCAATGCAATCCAAAAAAGCGCTGTATGTCAATACAATCCAGCACACAGGCCACACGTGACACGAGAGACTATAGAATTAAGATGGTTTTGGGTTGCTGGGCTCACCGGGTCTCCAAATCATTAACGCTAATGAGTTTGAGCAGCACAAATCATCCATCAGTGCATGACAAGATGAAGAACAGCTAGTGAAACCTTCAGCTGTTTCCCCAACCGCCGAGGCTGCTTCGGCCGATCCGGGAGCATATGGCATGGGTTGAGGCGGTGCGCTCCTTCAGCAGCGGAGCAAACTACAACGAGCCAAGCGTGCCACACTGTTTACAGGAAACCACGATAAGACACGACTCCATCACCAACACCTGACTTTGAGCTCAACACACACACACACACACAGGCTGAATTATAAGAACAAACACGGCGAGGCACATAAACTCCGGCGACAAGCGAGTCATCAGTTTGTTTGTACAAGCGCGAAAAGACACGCTTTCAATGTCTGAAAACGACACGTAATCCATGCTTTTATTGCATGCTTTTAAAAGGCATTCTCAATATTACAAAAGATTTCTAATGCCGATCTTTTTCGCTTTTTTAATAAATGGCGTCACCGTTTCCAGCACGACTGTATCACTCTTTTACAGCAGAACTCAACAACATGCTGGATGACACCAGATAATCTCTCCTACACTGAGAATAGAATAGAATAGAATAGAATAGAATAGAAGAATAGAATAGAATAGAATACTACTTAAGACAGTGAGATAGAATGTAGCTATAAATCTGTACAGACCGGAATAATCAGATTAAAACAGAACTGACTAAAATTACTTTACAAATATTTTTTATAGAAATCAGTACGAACAAAAACAGAATTAAAGTTTAGAAATCGGAACAAAATACTAAATAATGTAATAAAAAATAATAACGTATACTACAACATGCTGGATGACACCAGATGATCTCTCCTACACTGAGAATAGAATAGAATAGAATAGAATAGAATAGAATAGAATAGAATAGAATAGAATAGAATAGAATACTACTTAAGACAGTGAGATAGAACGCGGCTATAAATCTGTACAGACCGGAATAATCAGATTAAAACAGAACTGACTAAACTAAAATTACTTTACAAATATTTTTCAGTAACAACAAAACAAAATTAAAGTTTAGAAATCGGAACAAAATACTAAATAATGTAATAAAAATAATAACGTATACTACAACATGCTGGATGACACCAGATGATCTCTCCTACACTGAGAATAGAATAGAATAGAATAGAATAGAATAGAATAGAATAGAATACTACTTAAGACAGTGAGATAGAACACGGCTATAAATCTGTACAGACCGGAATAATCAGATTAAAACAGAACTGACTAAAATTACTTTACAAATATTTTTATAGAAATCAGTACGAACAAAAACAGAATTAAAGTTTAGAAATCGAACAAAATACTAAATAATGTAATAAAAAATAATAACGTATACTACAACATGCTGGATGACACCAGATGATCTCTCCTACACTGAGAATAGAATAGAATAGAATAGAATAGAATAGAATAGAATACTACTTAAGACAGTGAGATAGAACGCGGCTATAAATCTGTACAGACCGGAATAATCAGATTAAAACAGAACTGACTAAAATTACTTTACAAATATTTTTTATAGAAATCAGTACGAACAAAAACAGAATTAAAGTTTAGAAATCGGAACAAAATACTAAATAATGTAATAAAAAATAATAACGTATACTACAACATGCTGGATGACACCAGATGATCTCTCCTACACTGAGAATAGAATAGAATAGAATAGAATAGAATAGAATAGAATAGAATAGAATACTACTTAAGACAGTGAGATACTACTTAAGACAGTGAGATAGAACGCGGCTATAAATCTGTACAGACCGGAATAATCAGATTAAAACAGAACTGACTAAAATTACTTTACAAATATTTTTTCAGTACGAACAAAAACAGAATTAAAGTTTAGAAATCGGAACAAAATACTAAATAATGTAATAAAAAATAATAACGTATACTACAACATGCTGGATGACACCAGATAATCTCTCCTACACTGAGAATAGAATAGAATAGAATAGAATAGAATAGAATACAGGCAAACTAACTAAGACAGGTGAGATAGAATAGAATAGAATAGAATACTACTTAAGACAGTGAGATAGAACACGGCTATAAATCTTTACAGACCGGAATAATCAGATTAAAACAGAACTGATTAAAATTACTTTACAAATATTTTTTATAGAAATCAGTAGGAACAAAAACAGAATTAAAGTTTAGAAATCGGTTGTTTTCAATGCTGTTTTCAGAAATGTTTCCGTAAATAAGCATATCAGAATGATTCCTGAAGACTTGGTCACAGCAATGAATTACATTTTAATTGCACAGAAAGATTGTTTAAAATTGTAATAATATCCCACACTACTGATAGTTTTTTATCTTTAATTAAATAAATGCAGCTTTAGTAGCAAGTGTAATATTAGCATTACTGATAGACTTAAGTTAATTATGTTCATTTTGCATTAGATTACATTTTTTCTGTTTTTAGTTTCATTTTAGTTACATTTTTGTGATTTTTTTGTCATGTGAAAAATATGCCTGTAGCACCTTTTTTAAAATTAACCGTTATTTATTAGCTGCATGTTATTTAGGGGTTTTTAGCACTTTTTTAATGAAATTAAAGTATTGGCTATTAGTTAAAAAAAAAAATGAATAATAAAAAAATTGTCAGAAATTTGTCAGAAATCATGTTTTTTATTATGCTTTCATAATTGTATTGTGTTAGTTAGCTGTACTTTTAGTTATTTTTATAACCTAATCAAATGACTGATTAACTGGAAAAATTACTTTGATACAAAAGTTGTTACAAATGGAGTCTGATTTGGCAAATAATGTCTCTCTCTCTCTCTCTCTCTCTCTCTCTCTCTCTCTATATATATATATATATATATATATATATATATATATATATATATATGTGTGTGTGTGTGTGTGTATAAGTAATGTTTATTTTATTTCAATGAACTAAAATGCTTCCTGTCTATAATAAGCGTGTTGTGAGTATACAAGATTTCTTATAAAAACATTACATAACTTTCTAACAGTAGTAATAATCATGCTGCCTACTTTTTGCACAGATGTGGATCAGCAGCGTCTCAAAGCATCCAGAGCGAAGGATGTGAGAAAACAGAGTACAGAAAAACAGTTCTCAGGTTTCAGAGGTCAGGTGTTTTTCTGCAGGAGAAACCCGTTTAAAGCATTCAAGGCCGCTCTGGACGTCTTCAGGAAGTCACGGAGGCACAATACAGAGGCAATGCTTTCTCAATCTTTTTTTATGGTTCAGAAAGATGTTGATGTACACGGTGCTGGTGGGAATTTCCTGCATTAAATATTGAAACCCTGTATGCCTTCCTGCAGGAAATATAACGAGGACGCTCGGACAGTATTTGATCGGTGCACTTCTTCTTCATCCTGTTTTACATTCAATCACTTAACAGACGCTTTCATTCAAAGGGACTTACAAATGAGGAAAATAGTTTAGAAAACAGCAGGAAACCTGACATAAAATTTTATTTTACATTTATTTATTTAAATTCAGTACATAATATATATATATATATATATATATATATATATATATATATATATATATATATATATATATATATATATATATATATATATAATTTTTATTATTTTTATTCTAGTATTATTAATATTTTTAATTAAAATTTCATTAATTCTGCCGTATATATTTTTTAAAGACCATGCAATTTATTTGACAATGCAAAATATTAAAAATGTTTTTTTACTGTTGTAATTTTACTATGTGCTTTCAACATCTTTTTTACAGTTTCTATTTATATTGTTACTTAATTTTATGTTAGGTTTTAATAATTAAAACTTAATTTATTTCAACTAGTGCAAAAGCCACATTTCTTGAATTTCCATTAATTATATTATATTATATTACATTATTATGTATTAGCTTAATGCTCTAGCCTTATTCCAGTTACATTTTCTTCATTTCATTCACCTTTATTTTAAATAAAATGTTTTTACTTATCTAATCTTTAGTTAACATAAAACTATCAGTTATGCAAACCCATTAACCTCAAACCTGCCATTGCAAAAATCGCTATTTAAGAGCTTTTAGCGGGAAGGTTTTTAATCGGTCATTTTCTTCGTTTTCCGTCCAGTCTTCAAACAACGTGCATAAACCAGCGAGTCAGATGTGACCGAACCAGTCAAGTACGAGCCAGTTTTATGTTGTTTTCTGTATTTCTGGAGCTGAAACAAAATCCTACGCATTTCAGACTCATTGAGACGAGTAAACAACGGCAGAGTTGGCCTTTTAAGGTGAGCGACGCCTTCTCTTTCTCTGTAGTTCAGAATAAACAGGTTGAAGCAGTTCTCTGTGAATCACGCTGACTACGAGATCCCAAACCACTAACGCTGACTTCTAACACGAGCAAGGGGCTTTTAGCCTGTAAATCTAGACAGCAGTCCTCCATCAGGAAGACCACCCACAGCCAGAGCGGATCTTCAGAAACACGGCATGAACATGCCTGAAGCTTGCTTCTTAACACAACGGAGCTAAACTATTACACGCAATCTAACCAATGCAACGTTTCTGCTTTCACTAGACAACTGACATTGATGGACGGGTTAAGAAGCAACCCGTCTGCTTGTGATGGTGAAATAACATGCTCAGGGTAGCGTGCACGCTTGATTTTATCGGTGCTTTTAAAGGCTGAATGATATTTTGAACAGACTCAGATAAAAAAAAAAATTCATTTCCGTGAATCATATCAAGCTGTCCGTTTGAGTGAATCATTAAACTTTGAAGGCATTTGCAAGGTATTTTTACTTATTAAAGCACTTAAATATCATATACGGAAAGAAAATGTGCCTCTTTATTTTTTTCATGTGCATTATTGGTAAAATGAAATAATCTGAAATGAGTCTCTCCTGCTCAACAAGGCTAGATTTATTCATTTAAAAAAATTGTAAAATATTCTTACATTTTTTACAGTTCAAAATAGCTATTTTCCGTGTGACTATTTGTTAAAACATAATTAATTTCTGTGAGCAAAACTGAAGTTTTTGCCTCGTTTCTCACACAGTCCTTCAGAAATCATTAGTTTGCTGCTTTTGCTCGAGGAACATTTAATAGAAACTTCAAAAAAAACAGCATTTATTTATAAGGTTTTGTAACATTATACATTTCTTATCCATTTAATGCAAGGAAGAAAGACAGTGTAAATAAAAAATTATGAATTAAAAACTGTAATTCTTGTTTTTCTTTATTTAGAAAAAAGGGTGAAAATATGCTTCAACCTAACCTAAAATAAATAGAGAAATAAAAAATAAAAAAATAGAATAATATAGAGTGAATATATATATATATATATATATATATATATATATATATATATATATATATAATATTAAAATTCTTCATATTCTATATATATATATATATATATATATATAGTGAAGAATATTATTTTATTTTTATATAATTTTATTTTTATTATTTTTATAGAAGATTATTATTATTTTAGCTATATTATTGAGCCTCAACAGATATTAAAATATGCCTCATCCACACTAGTCTGATAAAACGTGATCATCTTCTAATAAAAACCCCAGGCAATCACTTAAAAGATATTTTTCAGTGCATTCATATAAACGGCATATCATGCTTTTAATGTCATTTAAATACCAAATAATCAACATCAAATTAATATTTTATGGATGAGGGAAGCAGAACACATTTATATGCAGCTGTAAAAAGCTTCAGATGGCATTTTCTCGAAATGTCACACTTTGCCACAAAACGTGAGACGCCGCTGGGAATTTATGGGTAATGAAAGGTTCATTGTTTTGTTTTTTTTGTTGTGTGGAGTTCTTCGTTTCAATGATTCAGAGTCGACTCCATCTTCTGAGAGACGATAACTTTATAACTTTGCGGGATGTTTTCATTCATTAAGAGCTGGGTTACACACTGCATGAAGGATCATCTCCAAAAATCCATAATAGGGGCGCTTTAAAGGAAACTGCTTTACCCAGAATTGAACATTATCTTGGAAGCATCCTAGGTGTATGTGACTTCTTTCAGACGAATGCAGCCGGAGTTATTTTAAAAACTGTCCTTGCACTTCTAAGCTCTATCATCGTTTCCCTTCAAGAGTCCAAATCACGTTAAATAAAACGCACGCAAGCGTAATAAAACGTCCCTAACACGAGTCCAAGAGGTGAATTAAAGGAACAGTTCACCCAAAACTGAAAACCCTGTTATTATTTAGCTCCGAGACGTTTGCAGCCGGGCTGTTTTGGTCACCATTGACTTCCACAGTATTTTTTTTTTTTTGCCATGGAAGTCAATGGTGACCCAAATCAGCCCGGTTACGCACTTTCTTCAAAATATCTTCCTTTTTCATGCATGCATTTTAATCTAAATATCTCTGTTTCAAACATATCGAACACTTTTCTCTCGCTTCTGCTGACTTTAAGAGTCACGATGTTATGAACGACACCTAAAGGGTTAGTTCACCACGAAATAAAAATGGCGTCATTAATTTCTCGCCCTCGTGTCGTTCCCAACCCGTTTAATTAGATATTATTGACTCGTCTGATATCGCGTGGACTGTTTCATCGACGTACTTTCTACGTTTCTGTAACTGGGAACATACAAGTTGTGTTGCTGAGGGTGAGATCGCTCTCCGTTTGGAACGGGTTTAACATTAATTATTCATTTGGGGGGCGAACTGAGCCTTTAATATGAAAACGAAGCGAGCTACTTACTCAGCTTAATAACGTGAACGCGCACGGGGTCCGAAGTCTTCTCCGCGGCCCGGTACCATCGTCCGGCATCGCGCTGAACCCAAGCACCGGCTTTGCATGCGTAGAGTCCCGCGTCAGACAGCTCCACGCCGTGGACCTTGAGCTGGAAATCCCACTTTCCCAGCCGCCGGGCGTCCACCGCGTCAGAGGCGTTCGTCAGCACGCCGTCTCGACTCAGACGGGCCAGAAGTCGCGAGCCGTTCATCAGCCACGACACCTCCAGGTCCACCGAGGCGTCGGCAGAGACCGAGCAGGTGAGGAGCAGCGTCTCTCCGGCGGACAGCGTGCTGTCGTCCTGAACCTGGACGCCGAGGGAGCTCGCTGACGGAGGAAAGAGACGGAGCTGACATCATTCAGATTTCAGTGATGCAAACTACACGAGCGCATGATGCACGTCGCTCCGAAGCGCTAAAATGATTCAAAATCATTGTCATTAATTTAAAAATAAATACAAATGGTGGATTAAATACAGCAACTTATCGAAACAACTAAAACAAAGCTAAAAAAATAATAATAATAATAAAAGAACATAAAATTATATAGATATAAAAGTATTAAAAATATTAATAAACACTATGATATTATAAAAATAATCAAAGATAATATGAAAAAACTGTTACGCTTAAAATGATAAATATTTATTAATTGAAAATGTATTTTAAAAATATATAACTGTATAAAATCATATATAAAAACAATAAAAGCACATTTTTGAAGCTTCAAATAAAACAAAATAAAAATTCTATAAATAAAATGTGATTTAAAAATATTATAAAATATTATGAAAAAGCTCAATAGAAGGTGGTCAAATTTCAGCTCAAATAAAAATGTAAAATGACAAATAAACGATAACATTGGAATATTATTAAAAACTATAATGTCATAAAGGATTTTTAAAAAAACCAATTCATTAAAAACTAAACTAAAATGACAAAAATTTGGAAGCTAAAAATACAAATGAAATAGGAAGTAAAAATAAAAGCTATTTGAAAATACAAATGCTAAAAGAATATGGCAATATTATTGAAAAAGGGTGACAAATATAATAGCAGCTCGAAATAGCCATTATGACTCGTCTGCTCGATTTGAAGCATTTAATATCATTATTCATGTCATTTTATGTGACGCACAATGATTTACACGAACAAGAGCGCAGCTCAGCCTTTTTATACATTCAATATATGAAAAAGGTGAACATTACGCCGAATATCTCCTCTCGTTTTCCACAGAAAAAACAACTAATTCCAGGTTGCCTGAACGACGGCTGGATTTTTATTTGCAGTTAATTTCTGAAAGCAAACTCTCAGTGCTTTCTCCTGGGGATCAGTGATATTCAGCACGTCACGTTCAGACTACTTTCTCTGCTTTATGCTCTCTTAACATCTTTCGGTTACAATCTCAAACAACACAAAGACTCTGAGAGTTAGTGTTTGTGTAATGTCTGCTGGATGGCTCTCCAGACACCCGCAGTCTTGCCGATTTTAATTAAAACGCCGCAGTGACATTGACAGTATATATGGTAACCAGGCAGGAATTTCACTGGCAACGGGAATTCAAACAGCCTGGTTTGTGAGAAAGGTCTGAAGACGTTAAACAAGACGAAACCGGTGAGAAGAGCACATCTACTCTTCACGAGGAAGGCACTGCATGACTTCGACAGCCATAATCAAATCTCTTTCATTCTCTTTTTCCCCCAAATGCAACTTATTTATTCATTTGATCACAATTGTCATTTAAAGTTGCATAACAATGATTCATCGTGAGTACTTTTATCCAGTCCAAATTGGATTATTTCAAGGCATCGTGATCGTGACAGTTTCCCAGGAGGGCGCAACTCAAATAAACGGATGAAATTGACCATATTAAGCAAACACACAACAGCATGAAGCCATAATGAAACAGAATTAAAGGTATAGCTCACTCGACAATTTGCATGTGAGAATTTTCCATTTCCTTCAACTGACATGCTTTTTTAAGACAACTAATGTGTAAAATACGTCATTTTTAACGTTTAAATAGTATTTAATGCATAATTTTATTTACTAAATAAAATAACTAAATGCATAATTATATATATATATATATATATATATATATATATATATATATATATATATATATATATATATATATATATATATATATATATATATATATATATATATATATATATATATATATATATTATATATATACCAGATGCATAATTTAAAAAACAAAATAAACTAAAACTAACAAAATGAATTATTTAATTTCAGTAAATGCATTATTTAATTTACACCTAATAAAAATCGAATACATTTATAAATGTATAATTAAATTTTACTGGACGTACAATTAAAAAAAACAAGGATTTTATAATGTAATTGAATTCATAATTAAATGTACATAAAGTTTTTATATTTAATGTAATTGAATGCATAATTTAATTTACATAATTAAAAACAACTAACAAAATGATATAAGCACTGAAAATAAAATGATTTAAAAATTATTAAAATTTGAATTAAGATTATATATAGTATAAAAATAATCTAGATGCATTATCTATGCAAACGGTTTCTCTAAAATTCTCCAATAAATGTGTTAAAATGCAATGCAAATGGTTAACTGTATTAATTCCACCGTGTTGTTGTGAGCTGGGTTATTTTTGTGGTGTTGTTGCAGAGAGCTACTGACCCGCAGGGGTGACAGACACTTCTCCCATCTCCACGGTCTTCTCCTGAACGCGGTTCCAGGCTCCCTGCTCTCTCGTCCACAGTCTGGCCGTGCACACGTACATGCCCTGATCGGCCGGCGTCGCTCCGGAGAGCACCAGACTGTGCGAGACGCCGTTTCCCATTTCGAGCCGCATCCCGCCATCTGTGTAGCGCGGCGTGTAGCCGTCGCCGACCGTCACGCCCAAATCTGGGCCGAAGGTCAGCAGGTCCTCGAGCAGCGACGAGGCCTTCTTCACCGACCAGGTGAGAGACAGGTAAATTCCCTCCATGAAGTTACGGGAAACGTTGCAGAGGAGTCTGACGGATCCACCTTCACGAAGCACGGGGTTTGGGGCATCGGGAGCCACAATCAGGCTGTTGGGAACAACTGAAACAGACGAGAAAAGAAGAGTTTTATAGAAGAGGCGCAAGCACAAATACACACCGATAAACCGATATATCGGCCAGGTTGATCTGTACGTTGACTGAAAATGTTTGTAGCATGCAAAATCTCAAAGTCAAAATCAAAGTTTTTTTTTAATTACACATTAAAAAAAGCAATATTTCAGTTTGCAGTTTTTCTAATTCAAAAATTCTCGTTTAAGTGAATTTCACGTGTAATTTCTGCGCAATTACTTTACTGGCGGTTTCGGAGTACATTTGGTAAACCCTGCACCAAATATTTTCCAGTATGCTAAACATTTTAATATTTTTTTGCACAGTTTGTTTAGGATATGTACACTACCATTTGGGGGTCAGTAAAAATGGTTTCAAATGTTTTTGAATGAAGTATCATCTGCTCACCAAGGCTGCATTAATTATTTTTAAATGAAATATTATAAAATATTAATAAATATATTATAAATCATATTAAGTATATATAAATAGGCCCACACACACACATAAATATATATATATATATATATATATATATATATATATATATATATATATATATATATATTATTTCAATTAAAAGATTTTATGCAGTAGACAGGATTTTCAAGCAGACAGTTAAAAATATTTTTATAAAAATTACTTTTACTATCAATTTTGATCAATTTAATGCATCACTGGAACTGTAATTTTTTTAAGCATTATTCTTGTATATTTAAGAGAGGATTAGACGTTGCAGTTTATTTTACTATTGTTTTTTATTACTTTTCTCTCCTTCATTTTACATAGGCTTTTAAGAAAGCTGTTAAACTTTTACCTGGAAAAGATGCAGGTATGTTCTAAATCAAATGGAACCAATAATTATTAGTGAACGACACAGGCATGTAGAATAAAACATGGCATGTGTTTGCTTTAACACACCTTACTGTATTACAGTAATAATATGGCAGGAAATGCCACTCTACATCGTCATCCAACCAGTGAACTTAGATTATATATAGACGAGCATAAAAGGGAAACAAAGCACAGAGCATTAGTGAAAAGTACCAATGTTAGTCTGACACAATAAAAGCAGACTTTGTGTCTCCTGGGTCTGATCACGCACCAGTGACAGAACCAGATCGACGAGTTTAACCATCAAAGGTGAACTCATGTGGAAACAGATGCAATCAAAGTAGAAAACTCTCTAAATACATTCAAAGCGCTTTACTTACTCGGCTATGAACCGGCCCAAAAGAAAGAGACTCAATCTATAAAAAGAAAAAGTATCTATAATTCTAATTGCGCAGAATATATATCTAGTTTATTTGTTTAGTAAACGGGCTAAACTCATGTTAGCATGTTCAAAATGGTGTGTGTTTTTCTCGTCACATCGTCTTCCATTGTTAATGCATGGATGGATGGATGGATGGATGGATGGATGGATGGATGGATGGATGGATGGATGGATGGATGGATAGATGGATGAATGGATGGATGGATGACAGACGATGGATGGATGGTTGGATAGATGGATGATGATGGATGGATAGACAGACGAATGGATGATGGATGGATGGATGGATGGATGGATGGATGGATGGATGGATGATGGATGGGATGGATGGATAGACAGGCGAATGGATGGATGGATGGATGGATGGATGGATGGATGACGATGGATGGATGGATGGATGGATGGATGGATGGATGGATGGATGGATAGACAGACGAATGGATGGATGGTTGGATAGATGGATGGATGATGGATGGATAGACAGACGAATGGATGGATGGATGGATGGATGGATGGATGGATGGATGGATGGATGGATGGATTGATAGACGAATGGATGGATGGATAGATGGATGGATGATGGATGGATATGGATGGAATGGATGGATGGATGGATGGATGGATGGATGGATGATGGATGGATGATGGATGGATAGACAGACGAATGGATGGATGGATGGATAGATGGATGGATGGATGGATGGATGGATGATGGATGGATGGATGGATGATGGATGGATGGATAGACAGACGAATGGATGGATGGTTGGATAGATGGATGGATGATGGATGGATAGACAGACGAATGGATGGATGGTTGGATAGATGGATGGATGATGGATGGATAGACAGACGAATGGATGGATAAGTGGATGGATGGACAGATGATGGATGGATGAATGGATGATAGATGGATGGATTGATCATGAATGGATGGATGGATGGATGGATGGATGGATGGATGGATGATGGATGGATGGATGGATGGATGGATGGATAGATGGATGGATGGAAGAATGGATGATGGATGGATGGATGGATGATGGACGGGTGATGGATGAATGAATTGATGATGGATGATGGATGGATGATGGATGGATGGATCATGAATAGATGGATGGATGGATGATGGATGGATGATGGATGGATGGATAGTAAGATCCATTCATCCATCCGGCTAAAGGTCTGGAATGCATGGCAGCTTTCATTGGCCAAGACCCGCCCATAGTTTGACTGACATGTCAAACAGCCAATCGCTGCTCGTTAATTTCAGCGTCAAATAATATTTAATAATTTTCTAACAGAATTTCTGGTGAGCAGTAGAGACTTCTTTCTACTAAAGAAACAGCCGAAAAGCAGCCAAAATCTTAATTTTCCTTTAATATCACTGCTGTCAGGAAAAACAGTTGGGATGTTTTCCATGTCCTGTGGGCTCTCACACAAATCTGCAGCGATTACTCTAATTTTCGCCATGTTCAGTCAGTGCTCACGAACTAAAGATAATGATAATATCATTAACCCAGTGAATTTTGCATAATGAACGCTGCTGGCGTTCTGAGTTTAGGCTTGTTCACAGACACTGAACACTTTAGTGCTTTTAAACACGCCACACATAAGCTGTAATTAACGCATTGCGCTGCATGCCCAACTCTTATAATGATTTATTTTCAAAATGTGTGTTTGTATTTAACACCCTTTTCCTGCAATTTCATTGTTAAAGGGATGTTTTTACACCACAGAAATAATAGTTTGCTCAGTTTTTTTTTTTGTCTCAAAACATTTTTAGCTCAAAATACATTTTCCGTGACCTGTCTTGTTTACTGAAAAATGCAGTCAAAGGAGTTTATGCTTAAAATAAGAAACTATCTGCCAATGGGGTGAGAAAAATAACCAGTTTTTCACTTGAATTAAGTTTATTTTTCTTGCCCACTGACATTAATATTTTTTTATAACTCAGTTAACTTTGATTATTTTCCCCGGGAAAAAAAGTTCAATATTAAGTAATATTAAGTCATTTGATTTAAATAAAAAGTAAATATATATTATGTCTGTGGCACAAAGTGAATATGAACATTTGCGGCATTAGTTAAGATCTGCTCATGTTGCAGCGCATATATTATTTTTACATTGTTGCGCATTTTAACCAATCACACGCAAGTCTGTTGAGCTTAGGAATGCAACGGCCAATCAGAGGCGCTCAGATGAATCATCGCTGAAACGTATCGGTTTTGTTGACTGTTTTTTGATTAAAAACCCATGAAACGTTTTCGTCGACATGCCCGGGTGAAAGATGAGCTTCAAATATAAATGAGAAATTCAAAATATAACCGCAATAGCATCTCTTTACTGAAGCTACGTGACAACGATGCACTAAAACAGACGTTTTTGAGGTTTTACAAATTTACTGGTTCACAAGTCGACGAGAATAAAACCCATTTTCACAGTTAAACCCACTGAATGTCCAAACAAACGAGATTTAAGCCCCCTGAAACATGCAGTAAACACTGTGTGGGGTCTAGTTTTTCTGTCTTCGGTCGCTTGGGAAACAGCACCGGATCACTTCACGCACGTTCATTACGCACACGCTCACCTTGCAGCTGGACGTCGGCGTTATAGTTCCCGCTGATGACCGAGTCGGTGCTCGGGGTACTGCAGCGGTAGGTGGCGCTGTCGCTGACTTGAGCCTCCCGGATTCTCAGCTCGACGGCGCTGTCCGCTAGCCGTGACAGACTGACGTCTCCGCTCCGCGTGCGCTCCAGCAGAGAGCGGTCTGTGAAACGATCATCAAACGTGGAGATCACTTTGATGGATTCTTTCCCTCGCGTCACTGTCCATTCGAAGTCCTGCTCCCTCGGGCCCTCATACTCCGACACATCGCAGCGAACAGACAGCGGCTGGCCCTCGACCCGGAGCAGGGGGCCCCTGGACACCGTCACAGACCTACTGTGGCACAGAGCTGAGAAACACAAACACAGCGCCGCTTTATTCATTGATCTTTATTTTATGGTCGCTGTCAAAGACAGACCGTTCATGTTTGGTGTTTTGCATGAAACGGAACAATCAACGTCTATATTTTGGTTGATTATGATTTGATACACACGGTAAAAAGTTGCACTTTAAAAAGGTATTTCTATACTAAAACTTTTATGGTATTAATTAAGTTATTTGGATGATTTATCTATATTTAATAATAATTGTAAGATGAATCATGTAGAGCCAGTTAACTTGATGCTCAAACATTTTAATAAAAAGGCAAAAAAATGAATTGAAGTTCATTTAAATTAATGTACTAAAAGTATTCAATAAACAAATTTAAATGCATTTTTAAAGTTTGTTATTACTGAACATATTGATTAAAAAAAAGTGTTAAAATTTAAAAAATGTGATAAAAATATTAAAACAATAAAAAAATAAAAACATGTATTTACATGTAAAAATGTTATGCATTTTTTATAGAGAGTCACTTTCATTTTGTTTTTTTGCAAAAAACAAAAAAAGAAACTTTTCTGACATTTCTATAATAATTTAGAGGTTTATATAAGTCTCATGTAATATGCAAATTAGCCACATTCCCGTAAAAGTAATTGCTAGTACTTTAAGTAAAAACAAACAAAAAGCAAAATAAAAATAAATAAAAATATATATATATATATATATATATATATATATATATATATATATATATATATATATATATATATATATATATATATATAAACAAATAAAACAAAAAAGTACAAAAACAATAATAAAATAAAAATCTATATTGCTTTATATATATATATATATATACACATATAATTCGTTTTTTTAAAGAGAGTCACTTACATTGTTTTTAAGACTAATACAACTCAAAAAGTTCAAGTAAAAATTATATAGAATACAATTACATAAATGTACTGTAATAAGAATAATAGAGAATAAAAGAATATAACAGAATACAAACTAAACGTATAAGTGTGGGCGTCCCTGATTCACATGCTATCAGTGCAATTGACCGGACTGTGAAAAGTAAGGAAGCGTCACTAATGATGTGACATAACTTTAGCACGACGTGTGAATATTTGACCTGATTTCTGGTGTCATAAGCACACAGGTGCTGACTTCGGCATACGCCACTTTACAATGGGATTATGAGGATTATCTTCAAAGCATGCAGCACTTTCATAAGAAAAAAGAGCACGAATGCAAATGAAGCACCATGCTAATGATAACTCTGTCGCTCTCACCCCACTAGACTTGCAAATGGCGCTAAACGAAAAAAAGACTATCCTAAAATATTCCTTTCTTACAGGAAAGCTCCTGTAACACAGACTGACACGCTTTCGGCTGCAGGCGTCTGCCGAGCGACTTCAAAACCGGGGAAGACACAGGAGAAATGCGCGCTTTAAAGCATTGTTATTTTCACCATATACTCATTTATTCTCTTTCGCGCCACGTTTAAAGGAAATCAAGTCCATCGGGAATCGAAAGTCACAAATTCTTAATTTTTGTTTTAGCTTTGAAGTTGATAGAGGAGCGTTTAACAGACCGGTCTGAACACAGAACAGCAAGAAAAGGGAGGAGAGGTGATATATTCTGGTTTCTGGTCTGGTTTGAAGCATGTTTACGTGCACAGGTGCACATGAGGATATGCACAGG
>NC_056699.1:1318739-1433739 GCF_018831695.1 Puntigrus tetrazona
TATCTCTTAAAAAAAAAAAAAAAAAAAAAAAAAAAAAGCTCTGAGAAGCCCTTAATGGGGAAGTAATGCAAAAGAACGAACCGAAAACTTTGAACTGAAAACGGACGATAGGTGCTCAAACTTTCAAATATATAAATGATTATATTTTTTTTCCCTTTTATGGTGAAAGAAAATAAACACACAAAAGGAAGAATGGCTCATTCGGCTCATGCTTTCGTTTTCTACAAAACTTTGAGATACTTTGCGTCCATAAAAAGCGACATTAAGCATAAGCTACATTCAAAGCTGCTTCTGTTAAAATTACAAACTGTCGGGTTAATAAATAAATATAATAATGGTTAATATAATCTTATTTTACAAGTTTTAAGACCTGAGAGACAACAGGCTGCTTACCCTGCTGAAAAAACAGCTAAAACCAGCCTGGGCTTGTTGGCTGGTCTTAGGTGGTTTAAGCTGGAAGCAGCTGGTTTTAGCTAGTTGTCTTCCGGCTGGCAGACCGGAAATGTGAACAAACTCTAAAACCAGCCTGCCGACCAGCTTAAACCTGCTAAGACCAGGCTGGGAGACCAGTTAAAACCAGCCAAGCAGCCTAGGCTGGTTTTAGCTGGGGGGTGTTTTCAGCAGGGTAGTGAGCCTGTAAAATAATTAGTCTGAAAATTTAAATCCAGCCGTCATATACTCACGTTCGCTTCACAAACAGACTTTGCTATTCACTGTATTCTATTATTTAAAAGTTAGACATCTCTAGCAGATACTCGCGGCGTAACGTTGTTTTGATCACTCGAGTTGCGCTTGGGCAGATTGTGTCGTGAAAACCCTCACAATTCCCTTTTTATTCAATGGCATGAACCGGCTTCCATCACAGACAGATCAAAGCAGCAACTGCTTTCGAGCTTTGCATCGTTGCCAACATAAACATTGTTTCGTGATTCTAGCCAGTGCACACTGAATGTGATTTAATGAAAAGTGTTTCAGTTTAGTTTAGCGTTCACTTTTTGCTTTTCTTCAAGCTAAACCCACTTATTATATACGATATTACAGTAATATTCTGACTTCTGGTTGCTTTTCTTTATTCCCGAGTATATGACATGCATTAATCAGACATTTCCCTGGAAACCGACCCTGACCGTGATTTAAAGAGCCCGGTCTCATGAAAATGCATATTGATAGTATCCTAAATAATCGAACCAATCGCGTTGCATAGACGCGCCAATGTCCATTTATGAGTTTTTGTGTTTATTTGACGTTATCTGTTTATAAAAACCTGGTCACCGTTTTTACATGCCTTTCTGCACGTTTCTCCACAGTTTCAAAGACAAACGTCCACTGAGTGGAGCTAAAACACGGGTTCAATATGTGAACCCTGGCACGTTTTAATTTTATTAATACATGCACGTATTTTTTTATTACGTTAAATATCCACGGTCTGCTGCTAAAAGTTAATGCTCTGTTATGTTGGAAATGTGCTCTAAATGCAACCCTGAATCATTAACAAATGCAAAATTTATATAAAAAGGCATTTTTTTTGTCATTTCAACTTTTCTTTACACAGATTTGAATTGCATTATAGTCGTGGCGTCACAGCTGTTTTCACGCGTCTGTGGGTGAGCATGCACTGCATGGTGGATCGGTGGCACGAGGTTAAACACGGCATGGCTTCACAACAGAAAGACTGGCCGACGACAAACAGCCAAGCAAACACAAGGAAATAACGCAAGATCGCACCGATATTACGGTCTATAAATGTTATATACAGAAATCTAAGTGACCTACTTGAAAGTAGAGTTTATTCCTTACAGCATGTTTTTAAAGAGTTTATTTCTTACTGCATATAGAAAGACACGAAAAAGAAAAATGCAATAAATATTTTGACTTTTATTGAAGTATACTATTTACAAGAGTTACTTCTTTGTCTTCATTTAGCCTACCTTGCCGAAAAAACCCAGCTAAAACCACCCTGGCTTTTGTCAGACCAGCTAAAACCAGCTGAGACCAGCCAACCAGCCTAGGGTGGTTTTAGCTGGGTTTTCAGTTCTATATATTATAATGCAAATAATGTAGACATGATGTTTGTACAGGACTAATCTCTTTATATAAAAAATGTATTAAAACTGTAAAAAATAGTAAAAAAAAAAATCAAATATGGTAGCATATCAAAGGTTTATCTAATAAAACGGGATTAGATATTAGGCAAATATCGAATCCCATTTTATTAAATAAATGTCTTTGCTGCTGATCTTCGACGATCCAATGCAACCATACTAATTAGCAAAAATAAACTATCAATTTGGCTTTATTGTTTTTAAATGCTGAAGAGCGCTGAACCTTCTTCTCCTGCATTCTACTGTAAAGACTTTTCCTTCAGCCTAGGTTTTTTTGTTACACGTTTTGGTCTACATTAGCTATGAATAGAGCTTCTCATATTAAAAACACACAGCCAAGCCTCGCTCGCATTTAAAAAGTAACGCAAAAGCAAAGCGATGCATTACTTTCCATAAACTAAGTGGCATAATTAGTTGCTTTTTTTATGGAGTAATGCAATATTTTAACGCACTACATTTAAAAGTAACTTTCCCCAACACTGGAATACTGTACATTGCATTGTAAGTCTTTACAAAAATCATTCTCAGAAAAAGTTTTAAGGACTTTTGTTTAAGGAGCTTTAAGTATAAACGACCATTTCTTTTGGCTGTATGTACGCGAGAACCGTCTTGACATTCTTCATAAGGTGTATGGCTCATTGAAATGGTCCTTCAGTGAACATACGAGCGTCTCACTCCATCAGTCGGTACGGCTCTTCGTGTCTCTTGCGGTGTTGTTTATTCCTCGGTCGAGGTAAGGGTGGAGGGTTGTCCTCGTCGTCCTCGGGCGGGGGTGGAGGTCGACCGCGGGTCTGGGCTTTGGGCTGAGCCTGGGACTGGGCTGGGGTCTGTGAACATGGGTCTTCTAGCGGGATGGGGGGCGCCGGTTGCCCCCTAGCAGTGTGTTTGGACCTGGCCGCGCCGTTTTGATCTTGCAAAACCCTCAGCCTCAGCTCATCTTCATCTGGAAAATATCAAAGCCGAAGATGTTCATGAAAATGTGTTTTGTGACTGATGACTGATATACTGCCAATTAAATCCTATTTTGCATCCTCTCTCTTTCATTAATCCCTCCCTTTCTAGATCCCTGCACGTGACATGAGAGAAAAAAAGCAAATAATAAATTGTACTCATGATTTGCTATTTTGTTCCTCGATGTGCTTTAGTGCCCCTTTAATGTTTCAGAAAACCACATTAAACGTCTGTATACAGGATATTTAGCGGAGCTTATCAGATCTTGTGTCTAGATCTGACTGGAGCCACCTAAACAAAGAGATTTGGCAAATGCATTATCTATTAGTGGCTTAACATAATATATTATACTGTATGTATGCACGTATATTAAAACACATCAAATGTGCTTAAGGTTCAGTGTGTTATCATACAGTAGAGCCTCTAAGCTGAATTGAAGGCATGTGACACGACAGGAATCTACGGTAAAAGACTACTATTTTAAATTGATATAATGAGCAATATTTTTTTTTGCATTGAAAGCTTCATAATCTGACGCTTTTCCTTTTTGTTGAAAACACAAATCCTCAATGCACAATTTCTGAGGCGTTGCGGACATCTCTTACCTTGTTCCTGCTTCGTCTTTTCTCTGCAGCTTCGACATGCACAGATGATGAGGACGCATATCAGCAGCAGCAGAAGGGCTCCGCCGCCCGCTAAAATGCTCACCATGATCCAGAAATCAAAGCCAAAGAGTGTAGAAGGAAACAGGGCTTCACCTGGAGCGCCTGTACCTGCATCTTTACCTGTAAGCAAACGCCAGGAAATCAGAAGAAAACAAGTTGGTCATTCAAAAAACCAAATAAAACAATCTTCAATGTTCCATCACGAGATGGTCCTTAAACCACATAACATAAGTCAATCCTTTGGACACGCTTCTAATTATCTTAACAATCTTTTGATTTTAAAGCTTCTGTTTATATGCTTGGAATTCATTTTGTAGGCTGGAATTAACAAAACTACATCTATAAGTCCGCAGCGTCCACATTCTTCATTTAATAAATGTTCAAAACACATCCTAGATGCTCCTCGTGGAGTTGACTGAGGGCTATCTTCAGCATGACAAAACAAACGCTCTTTAGTATATTCTGGGATGCATTTTAATTTGCTTTACCAATTTTTTTATCCTTTGCAAAGACTGGGACTGTCAGCCATGTTTGCAAACTCAAACTTGATAAATACGTTGAGTATATTTTATACTTACTTATTTTGTGAAAGTTATCAATTCTGTTTTCTATTTAATTTTTTTTGCTATCTTATATTTTTTCTCACTAAAGAACTCCCAGACAGACGTGTATTATTTCAGGTTTGGTGCCACCGATGTGGAACGAAGCAAAAAACAAAGATCACCTCAACTTTTAATTGAATTTAACAGCTGTATTAAGTGACAGGTCTGAGTTTTCTCAGGTGAGCTGTTCTAATGTGAAATTAAGTTGTGATAAAAAAAATTTAAATATTGCAATTTTCTTTTGGATGGATCATTAATTCTGATCTCTTAATATTTAACATCAGTAGTTAAGGTCAGGTCTGTTCATAGTCATGATTTACGTGCTGTCTTTCCTAAAGAATAAAGCACAAGCGTTTGCAAATATATAATAATAATTCATGCAAAGTATGCAAAATGATATGAGAAGTCGGTGAAATTAAAATGACTTACATGATGGTGTAACGCTGTTACTTTCCTCGTTGCTGACCGTATTGCTTACTCTGCATGAGTACGGTTTATTCGCCTCTACTTGATCAGATTTCAAGCTCAGTTCTCCAATATTCATGCTTTTGGCTTCTTTATACCAGGATACAGACAGATCTGTACGGTTCCCAGCATCACAGATGAGTTTAAGACCATCTTTGCAGTCGATCCTCACGGTAGGTTTAGGAGCCTTTGCTGTGACAGAAACATGGCGGTCATTTTCTATTGGAACTACTGCAGAAATATTATTGCGTTGTCTTGGAAAAGTAGAAGTATTTATTTTCTTACCAAAAACTTTAATTTCCTCTTCTCCGCTTGTCTCCGTACCTTTAGTATCATAAAAACTGTATTTATATTTGCCGGTGTTCTTCAGACTAACACTCTGAAATGTTAGTGACCCATTGTCTTCTATTTTTGTTCCACTGAGAGAGTCTGCCCTGATCTTCCCATTTCTTCTGTGAATCACTAACTCACTGGAGAGATGGACCCATTTGACCTCTTTAGATTTATCAATGTTTTTTGACGATAGATCGATGGTGCAGGATGTTCCCTCTAGTAGCTCTGATGTACATTTCACCGAAACTATAACAAACAAAATGATATTAGCATTAAAAACATATTTAATGTGGTTTACTATGAGTAATAAACATCTACATTATACAAAAAAATTATATTTTTCGGTATGGGTTTCTAACCATGGCTAAATATGTTGTAGTGCCCACATTAAAAATGCACGTGTTGCCTTACAGAAATATTTCTACCTGATCAGACTATGAAATCACAAGTGAATTTGAATATTCCTATGTGAAAGTACTCGATTGCTTTCACATGATTCAGTCATTATTTCATTAAATAACCCAATATGGATGAGACCGAAGGATAATGCATACGACTCTCCTTAAGACATTACTCCCAGCGCAACGTTTGATCTCAATAACGAAATACATTAAGGTCCCATCAGTGCACTTCAGTCTACTAACACATCTATACAAAACGCAATCACAACTTACCAGAGAGAGCAGCAAAGCCACAGAGGAACAGAAATAGGAGAGTGCGTTTGCAGCTCATTGCTCTTCTGAAAACAGCAAACGTTCCAGAACCTTTTCACAATCAACTGACAGAAAGAATTTCCTGTTCTCGATCAGAGCTGGCGGTTACGCAGACAGAACCATGAACTGAAGATGTCAGTCGCGCAGACGGAGGCATTCTGACACACTGTGCATCACAGGTGCGTGGAAGGATGCCATCTCATGCGCCGCTGTCGAACAGGTGTTTCCAACTCATTAAAGACAGATCTGACATTTTCTGAGCCTGCTTGGCTATTTTTGCTTTGACTAGGAATGTGGGAGACATTGATTTGATCGTTACTTTACGTGATTTGAGTTGTGCATGTGATCTTTCACTGGATCAATCTAGGCGTTTCTCAACTAGTGGGTCACAACCTAAAAATGAGTTTTGGTTGAAGTGCGAGAAGAAACATCAGTGGCCTTGTGTCGAACTCTACAGAATATGGCGGCGCAAAACCGTCTGTCATTTTGCAAAATATTAAAGCGCGGTATTCGGCCAAATGTGTTTATTTCATACTATGGTGTAAAACATCAACCCTTTCTGCCATGACAGTAAATGCCTAGCCTTATGCTGAACGTATAAAAATAAACCTGACCATTTATACACCGCTTGCCTCGTGGTTTTTTAACATAAACAACTACACTACAATTTCATTTTCATACAATGCTGCCATCTTCTGGACAACTTCTTTTAACCTTATTCCACTGGTATCCAAAGTAAAGATCAAGCACACGAATCCCCCTCGACTGTTATATATTAGTGGATATTTATTATTAAATCCATTAATATTAATAAGCAATTGTATTTTTACTTCACCTTAACTTTAACGGTTTTATTTAATTAGGTACAATCTGGTGCTTTATTGAAATTCGTGCATTATGTTATTAACGCGGTAAAACAAGGTACAAGATAGCATTGTGGTACTATCAAGGTAAATGACCAAAAATATGTCCAAACAACTTTTTGCAAGCTGTGTTTGATTTCATTTTTCTTTTCACTGAACTGAACTTCCATAACTTGTCATTGTTTAATAATGTTCATTGGTTCCCAAACATGCGATAAAGCAAGGAATATGAATGCATGCATTTAAGACGAGTACATTACTGTCCTATGCAGGATGCTTTCAGGAGCCCAGAGACTTTGCTCATACATTGATATTAAAGAGGACCGGTCCATGGAGCGGTGTGCGGAGGCTCTGGTAGAAAACGAATCAGATTGCTGGATCATTCTCGCAGAAACTCTGGACGAGAAGGATTCACAAACCAATTCCCCAAAGGTATAAAAGCGTGCATAAAAAGTATTAAAAACATCATGACGTTTTCAATTCTTCTTTCTGTCACAAGAGGGCACAAACAGACAAGATCCCAAATACAGGCTCAAGACAATAGAGCACTGTTAGAAGACGCCTCAGGAGATTATTGTGAGGAACCAAGGAATGGTGTTTTTATGGAGATCTTGTTAATCTGACAACATTTATTTATATAAATGCATATGCATAGTTGTGTAATGCTTAGATACTTAATTGAACTGAATTAATATTCAGTATTTAAATAATACTCCAAATGCATCATGGCGCCACCGTGCCGAACATTGGTTTAGCCTATAGGTTGTCGTTTTTCGTAAGAAGTCATTGTAACAGAAACTCAAGCCAATATACTGTAATTTCACGTTAAAAATTTACGCTTTAAGGGCTCTGAGAAAAAATCTAAGTGGTTCTAAAACAGACAAAAGTCTTCAGTCCTGTAACTGGCATGCTAAATAAACAAATCGAGTACAAAATGTAGGCTAATACTCTAGTATATCACTGTAAGATCCCCAACACCAACTTCAGATCCCACGCAACTCTGGACAAAAGCACTGGAACCCTTCAGACTCTACGCCGTGGATATCAACAGCAAAGAGCAAAGGACACAATTCACCCTGACTGTTATGGAGTTAATGTAGGTAGCGCGTTTCATATTATGGCATGCACGTGTTATAGTACGTGCGTATAGTACGCCATTTTTCGCGTGCATATGATACGCAATTTATTGGCGTGCATGTGACATGCTTCTACCCCACGACCCTAATCCCACCCATGCATATACACGCCAAAGTCTATTTTATCTATTGCCCGAGTTTTTTATTTGGCGTGCTATTTATACTCACATTCATAAGATCGGGCAGCCTTATCTTTGCCAATATGTATATTAGTTTTATTAGAAATGAATAGCCACCAGTAATAAATAGAACGTGAAGACAAATACATACAATTATATTTAGTATACATTATTTACGATAATGTTAATTATTATTGCATATTATCATATTTATTGATCCTGATCCATAGTGCCTGTCAGCAAACCTTACATTACAAAAGAGTGCCTTCTGGGAGATGCTCCTGAATGTTCCTCAAACTGTGAAGATGAAGCATCTTCTGAAAGTGCAGTCATTTGGAAATACAGCGATGGAGAGACCTCATTACATTTATTTATAGTGTGTGTGTGTGTGTGTGTGTGTTCACTACTCACTGCTGTGTGTGTGTGTGTGTGTGTGTTCACTACTCACTGCTGTGTGTGTGTGTGTGTGTGTGTGTGTTCACTACTCACTGCTGTGTGTGTGTGTGTGTGTGTTCACTACTCACTGCTGTGTGTGTGTGTTCACTATTCACTACTCACTGCTGTGTGTGTGTGTGTGTGTGTGTGTGTGTGTGTGTGTGTGTGTGTGTGTGTGTGTACTCACTGCTGTGTGTGTGTGTGTGTGTGTGTGTGTGTGTTCACTACTCACTGCTGTGTGTGTGTGTGTGTTCACTACTTACTGCTGTGTGTGTGTGTGTGTGTGTGTGTGTTCAGTACTACTCACTGCTGTGTGTGTGTGTGTGTGTGTGTGTGTGTGTGTGTACTCACTGCTGTGTGTGTGTGTGTGTGTGTGTGTTCACTACTCACTGCTGTGTGTGTGTGTGTGTTCACTACTTACTGCTGTGTGTGTGTGTGTGTGTTCACTACTCACTGCTGTGTGTGTGTGTGTGTGTGTGTTCACTACTCACTGCTGTGTGTGTGTGTTCACTACTCACTGCTGTGTGTGTGTGTGTGTGTGTTCACTACTCACTGCTGTGTGTGTGTGTGTGTGTGTGTTCACTACTCACTGCTGTGTGTGTGTGTGTGTGTGTGTGTGTTCACTACTCACTGCTGTGTGTGTGTGTGTGTGTTCACTACTCACTGCTGTGTGTGTGTGTGTGTGTGTGTGTGTGTTCACTACTCACTGCTGTGTGTGTATGTGTGTGTGTGTGTGTGTGTGTGTGTTCACTTCACTACTCACTGCTGTGTGTGTGTGTGTTCACTACTCACTGCTGTGTGTGTGTGTGTGTGTGTGTGTGTCACTACTCACTGCTGTGTGTGTGTGTGTGTGTGTGTGTGTGTGTTCACTACTCACTGCTGTGTGTGTGTGTGTGTGTGTGTGTGTGTTTTTGATTATACGTTAATCTTGATCTTAAAATGTTGAATTCTTATAATATTCAATTTGTTATTGCCTTTTAAAAATTATTATATTCATTAAAATAAATTAAATATTCATATCCTCTGAAAACTGGCCAAGAAATCATAAATTCTGTCATTTTATGTAAACTTATGAGCAAATACGATATATTTAAGGTGCATGATGTAGCTTATGGCGAGTAATCTTCAAGCAAAAAACAGCAGCAAAGTGGCACCCAGTACTAAATGTTCATGGTTTCTGGTTTTGAACTTCCTATATATCTTAGCTCTTAAACCTGATCTTGGGTGTGTAACAGACATTCATAGCAAAGCAGAAGACACATTCATTACACGGAAATGGACTTTTGTATAACAGAAATGTCTCTACAACGCTTGATGTTGGTCGCCATCTGCATTGTGTTCAAAGCCTCAGAAGCTGTTTTAGGTACATGATATTTTTAAGATCTGTTTTTGTCAAGCCTAAAGCTGTTTATTTGAAATTATACTGAAGTGCAAATAATAATGACTGTAGTGAATAACAAATACTTGTTTGCTGGACGTTAACTAACTCTCTCATATTTTATTAATTAGGTGAAGAGGTGAAGAAAGCTGTGGGCGAAACGGTTTCTTTTCGTCCAGAAAATGTAAAGCCTCCTGTAACTATTACATGGAAACAGATAAGTGATTCTGGTACTGTTAAGGCGATTGAATGGGATAATGATGATCAGAGATATTATAAACCTCATCCGAGATTCAGTGACTCCACATCTCTCAATAAGGAAACGGGAGAAATCACTATAAATAATTTAAAACTCGAGCATAGTGGAACGTACATCATTGACATCAACATTAAAGAGCAGAAGCAAAGATTCACCTTGAAAGTTATGGGTGAGTGGATATTAATTATTATGTTAGTAATAATACTGTAAAAGTTTTTTTTATATTTTATGAATTTTTAACATATATTAAAGCTAGTCATTATGTGTAAATGTATTATTATCTGTTAATATATGTTTTAGTTAATTGTAATTAAAACAAAACAATATAAAACAAATTTTCTAACAAAAGTTAGCAAGCTCTTCTCATTTATCATGCAGCGGACATATTTTGCAGCACCATATCAAATAATTCAGTACTATAGTATATATTGTACATAAAGATTGAGCCACGTGATGTTATGACTTGTATTTTAATACTATGATATTGCATTCTGATAACTTCACTTGAGTTTTTCATTGTTTTTTTCACAGAGCGGGTTCCCAGACCTGAGATAACTAAAGAGGACAGCAGTAATCCTGATGTGGTGTATTTAAGATGTGAATACAATGAAATGATCGTCTGGAGGAATTCTGCTGGAGTACTGGAGGATCAGAACAACAAGAAAGAAATCTCAGTTAAAAAAACAGGAAATGCTGAAAACGTCTACACCTGCACACTCAAGAACGATGTGAGCGAAGAGACCAGTGATCCGGTCTACGAGAGAGATCTGTTTAAAGGTAAGACGGCGATTTACTAAAGAGTCTGATTATTTTATTTTTATTTTAGATGTTTTTTTCTCTTCAGAAGTTATAATTACATTCAGCAAGTGTTTATATTCATTATTCACACTTACATCACTGCACTAGAATTAGGTGAAGCAGGTGTCAGATGACGTTTAACGGTCCAAAATGTCACAGAAACACGTTTATTAGACGCAGCCACAGTTTGTGAAACGCTTCTCGAAAGACCGACTAATGGTGGATGTTTGTGAAAGACATAAACCAGCTCAGCTTAAAACTATATCATATTACAGGCTAATTTAACAAATATAACAACAATAATATATAAATAATGTATTGGAAACGCTGCAGTATTTCCTGCTTAACAGGTCCTTTAGCATTAGCAGCGTAATATTTAGTAACATTTAGTAACCGCAACATTAGCAGCGACACCGAAAGCCGCATGCTTTCTTCCGGAGTCATCACTGGCTGACAGAAAGATAAAAATAGGTTGCATAAAAATGTTTCCCCTAAAAAACAAAGCGCTATGAGAACCGTTGTGGGCCTCTGATTAACACACGGCAGGAATACAGTGAATCTGAATGAATCTGATCGAATCTGATTCACTTATTAAGACAGGGATTTGTCACCACCCTGTTATATCGTTACTTGTATTTATTCGTATTACACACTCATACGATGTTTTCTTAGCCTACATGTATTTATTTTTCGTGCATGCTTTTTCCAGCGCAAACACAAGTACATGCTTGAATCTGCTGCACATCTTTACACACATCTTTACGTGTGACATCAGATACCTTTGTAAATAAATACTTTGATGTTTTTTGAATTGAACGTAGGCTATACGTTTGCTTCGAACACTATTTAGGCCTACATTTCTGTCAATAGTATTTAATGACAGAAATTTTACTTTTGGGTGAGCTGCCCCTTTAAAACCCTGAATCTAATTATAAACCTGTCTCATTAGACACACAGGGATCTGTCATTTGGATTGCCATTATTTCAAGCAGCACAGTATTTATCCTCCTTTTTCTGTTTATACCACCTTTTTACGGTAAGACTACTGTTGTGCTTTATCTTTTAAAACATTTAAAATTTCTTATGTTTTTTTTCCATTTGGTTTAAACTCAAAACAAACATTTTTTAAAAATGCAACATATTTTCGAATGAAACATTTGATTGGATTGTTAAACAAAAAATAACTCAAAGCATCCAGACCTAAAGGTTCTGATTCCAAAATCATTTAAATGATGCAGTTTGTGAACATTTGCATTGAGCAATTTTTTATGAAGGTATTTTTGAATGACGCACGTTCGTGAAATGTTTGAATGTGTATTAATAAAGTAAGCAGTCAGTTATGATTTTCACTGTTGGTGTCACAGATTATTGTGCTGCTCGCTCTGGGAGACACAGGACTTCCAGAGTAAGTTTATGTCTGATTTGTTTGTGAAAAGTATTATGTGCAATATCAAAGACAAACTGAACAGTTTTTAGTCTAACAGATAAACTACAGCTATGCTTTAAAATGTTAATCATTAGCATTTTTCCTGTTTTTTTCCTCCTTCAGAAATGAGAGCCGACTCTTTTATTTTGTCCTGATGAAACATTCAGCTTAATCCCGTTCTAAGACTTCTAACAGTTTAGATTTTTTAAATCAGTTTTTAATATTATCCATGGTGCTGTGTATATCTGAACAAGACGTCCAGGACCTCCAGCAGAAAATATTAAAGATACTAGCAGTATATTTGATCGTGTACGTGCTTTTTATTTTCTTGGATGCTTTTTCAGGAAGTACGCGCGGGCTTGAATAAATGCACTTTGTTGCACAAACACGGTTTACGGTATTTTTTTATTTGCAAATTCTGTTAAATCTTGTCTGTCCTCATAAACACACATCCTGTTAGGAGCTATAAGCGGCATAAAACGGTTATTCTGCGCGCTTGTGATCTTACAGGAGCCCCGAAGCTAACGTTAGTTCTTTGTTTTGCGTTTCATAAAAAATAATAAATGATCAAATAAATTCCCACTCCCATGCTTTTGACAGCTGTTTCATGCCAAATAAGTGCAGCATGGAGAAAGACTGAAAACTGAGATGAACTATTCAAGGTACAGTTTCTAATGAAGCATTCAAGGCAGTTTAGCTACTTGTTTTAAGGGTGAGATTTTTATTGTATTTTTTTCATGATGAGCAGACAGTACTATTATTATTAAGTTCAGTTTTAATTATAGTAACAACCTTGAGTTAAAAGTCCCATGGCGTGCATCTTTTGAGAGTTTTATTTTAGTCGTTGATGTACTTTAGGATATATATATATTTGTGGTATAAGTAACAAAAACCATCTCGGCGTGTTTTTACAGCTTTTTTTTTTTTAGGAGCTCTGTGAAAAACAAGCTGTTTGGAAAGCATGAACGCTCAGGTTGTCATCTGTAGTTAGCTGTTGTTCACCGTTTTTTGGCTCTGGTTTGGTATGAATCCTCAGCCTCATCTCTTCTTCATCTGGAAGTTCATCAAAGACAGTTCAAACAATTAGAATGATTCAGATCTCAAATATTCACCAATCATTCAGGTTAACGTTTGAATCATTGAAAAGCACATTCGGGTTTACCATGTTTTCGTGATTACGGTAAATGTAGCTTTCCATCAACTCATAAAACCTACTCTCACCACGTGTGTGCTTCTCGCGTCGTCTGCAGCTTCGACATGCACAGATGATGAGGACACATATCAGCAGCAGCAGAAGGGCTCCGCCGCCCGCTAAAATGCTCACCATGATCCAGAAATCAAAGCCAAAGAGTGTAGAAGGAAACAGGGCTTCACCTGGAGCGCCTGTACCTGCATCTTTACCTGTAAGCAAACGCCAGGAAATCAGCAGCAAACAAGCATTGAAAAAAAAATTCCCAAAAGCTGCAGCATGTATAATTATAACACAAAGTTAGCACTTTGAAGACTAAAAAGCATGTCAAATTAAAATGACTTACATGATGGTGTAACGCTGTTACTTTCCTCGTTGCTGACCGTATTGCTTACTCTGCATGAGTACGGTTTATTCGCCTCTACTTGACCAGATTTCAAGCTCAGTTCTCCAATATTCATGCTTTTGGCTTCTTTATACCAGGATACAGACAGATCTGTACGGTTTCCAGCGTCACAGATGAGTTTAAGACCATCTTTGCAGTCGATCCTCACGGTAGGTTTAGGAGCCTTTGCTGTGACAGAAACATGGCGGTCATTTTCTATTGGAACTACTGCGGAAATATTACTGCGTTGTCTTGGAAGAGTAGAAGTATTTATTTTCTTACCAAAAACTTGAATTTCCTCTTCCCCGCTTGTCTCTGTACCATCAATAGCATATAAACTGTATTTATATTTGCCGGTGTTATTCAGACTAACACTCTGAAACGTTAGTGACCCATTGTCTTCTATATTTGTTCCACTGAGAGTGTTTGTCCTGATCTTCCCATTTCTTCTGTGAATCACTAACTCACTGGAGAGATGGACCCATTTGATCTCTTTAGATTTATCAATGTTTTTTGACGCTAGATCGATGGTGCAGGATGTTCCCTCTAGTAGCTCTGGTGTACATTTCACCGAAACTATAACAAACAAAATGATATTAGCATTAAAAACAAATTTATTATGAGTAATGAACATCTACATTATAAAAAAAAAAATTATATTTCTCGGGATGGGTTTCTTTTTTTAAGTCAAGGGTCACTATCCATCCAGACGCCCAGACTTCCCTCTCCCCAGACACTTCCTCCAGAAGCTGCACCGATCCGTCTGTCGATCTCTCGTTCCATCCTCCCCTCACTCGTGAACAAGACCCCAAGATACTTAAACTCCTCCACCTGAGGCAGGAGCTCCCCGCCAACCTGAAGGGGGCAAGCCACCCTTGTCCGACCGAGAACCATGGCCTCAGACTTAGAAACTTAAGCTCCTGCTCTATCGATAATGCATACGACTCTCCTTAAGACATTACTCCCAGCGCAACGCTTGATCTCAATAACGAAATACATTAAGGTCCCATCAATGCACTTCAGTCTACTAACACATCTATACAAAACGCAATCACAACTTACCAGAGAGAGCAGCAAAGCCACAGAGGAACAGAAATAGGAGAGTGCGTTTGCAGCTCATTGCTCTTCTGAAAACAGCAAACGTTCCAGAACCTTTTCACAATCAACTGACAGAAAGAATTTCCTGTTCTCGATCAGAGCGGGACAATAATCTAGGACAGTTTTTCTCCACTAGTGGGTCACAACCTAAAAAACAGTTTAGCAGTGATGTCATGGTTTTTTAACATAAACAACTGCACCACAATTTCATTTTCATACAATGCTGCCATCTTCTGGATAACTTCTTTTAACCTTATTCCACTGGTATCCAAAGTAAAGATCAAGCACACAAATCCACCTCGACTGTTATGGGTATATTAGTGGATATTTATTATTAAATAAAGTTTTACTTAAAGAGCTGGAGCTCCTACAACCATCTGTGTCTTCATGACTTTCCCTTTTGGACCTCTGTCTTCTGGACCTTGTTGATTGTGTTGGAACTTCATCCTTTGGTTCTGAATGCTATACTGCATACTGTGCGCAAATAACTTACTTAGTTTTCAATTGTGGACAATGAGAATCTCACACTGGGTTGTTTTAGCTGTTTCAGTAGTTGTTTAGCCTCTGCTACATGAATAAATGTATGATCTGGAGGTTTGAGTTGTGAACTTTACTTCAGTTTCCCTTTTGTTGGAAATACAGTAATACTTGATGAAGTGTGATGAAGACGTCACTTACCTTTTTAATATTTTGTAAGCGTTCTTACAAGGAAGGTGTTCTTCAGACTTACACTTTCAAATGTTAATGATCTTCTTCCATTTTTCCACCTAAAGTTCTTCATCTTGCTGTTTTTCCAGTGAATCATGGCATGGACCCATTTGATCTCGTCCTGTTTGTCCTTGTTTTTTGTCTGCAGCTTTATGGTGGATGGCGTGCCCTCCAGCTGTGGATTACATATCTCTAAAGCTATGTAAGAAAATAAATATTACAATTTAATAAAACTTCTCAAAAAAACATATTTCTGATTATACGTTAATCTTGATCTTAACATATTTAAGTTATTGCCCAAAAATGATTGTAAGCATTCATATCCTCTGAAAACTGGCCAAGAAATCATAAATTCTGCCAGGGTATGTAAAGCTGTGACCAAATATGATATTCATAGTGCATATTTAAGGTGCATGATGTAGCTTATGGCGAGTAATTTTCCTGAACACAGACACGGCGGTCAGACATCAAGCAAAAAACAGCAGCAAAGTGGCACCCAGTGCTACATGTTAGTGGTTTCTGGTTTTGAACTTCCTGTATATCTTAGTTAGCAGAAGACACATGCATTACATGGAAATGGACTTTTGTATAACAGAAATGTCTCTACAACGCTTGATGTTGGTCGCCATCTGCATTGTGTTCAAAGCCTCAGAAGCTGTTTTAGGTACATGATATTTTTAAGATCTGTTTTTGTCAAGCCTAAAGCTGTTTATTTGAAATTATACTGAAGTGCAAATAATAATGACTGTAGTAAATAACAAATACTTTTTTTTATTAATTAGGTGAAGAGGTGAAGAAAGCTGTGGGCGAAACGGTTTCTTTTTGTCCAGAAAATGTAAAGCCTCCTGTAACTATTACATGGAAACAGATAAGTGATTCTGGTACTGTTAAGGTGATTGAATGGGATAATGATGATCAGAAATATTATAAACCCCAACCGAGATTCAGTGACTCCACATCTCTCAATAAGGAAACGGGAGAAATCACTATAAATAAATTAAAACTGGAGCATAGTGGAACGTACATCATTGACATCAACAGTAAAGAGCAGAAGCAAAGATTCACCTTGAAAGTTATGGGTGAGTGGATACTATGTTAATAATAACAACAACAATATTAATGCTGTAAAAGCATTTTATATAATTTATTTTAGTAAGTATTTTCACCGATCGTGATAAGTGTGTGTAAAAATAAACAAAAAAACAAATTTTCTAACAAAAGTTAGCAAGCTCTTCTCATTTATCATGCAGTGGACATATTTTGCAGCACCATATCAAATAATTCAGTACTATAGTATATATTGTACATAAAGATTGAGCCACGTGATGGTATGTTATGACTTGTATTTTAATACTATGATATTGCATTCTGATAACTTCACTTAAGTTTTTGTTTTTTTCACAGAGCGGGTTCCCAGACCTGAGATAACTAAAGAGGACAGCAGTAATCCTGATGTGGTGTATTTAAGATGTGAATACAATGAAATGATCGTCTGGAAGAATTCTGCTGGAGTACTGGAGGATCAGAACGACAAGAAAGAAATCTCAGTTAAAAAAACAGGAAATGCTGAAAACTTCTACACCTGCACACTCAAGAACGATGTGAGCGAAGAGACCAGTGATCCGGTCTACGAGAGAGATCTGTTTAAAGGTAAGATGGCGATTCACTAAAGAGTCAGATTATTATAATTTTTTTTAAAGTGATACTGAGATGTTTTTTTCTCTTCAGAAGTTATAATTACATTCAGCAACTGTTTATATTCATTATTCACACTTACATCACTGCACTAGAATTAGGTGAAGCAGGTGTCAGATGACGTTTAACAGTCCAAAATGTCACAGAAACACGTTTATTAGACGCAGCCACAGTTTGTGAAACGCTTCTTGAAAGACCGACTAATGGTGGATGTTTATGAACTTCTGTTGTAGCTTAAAACAATAACATTTTGCAGGCTAGTTTAATAATAACAACAACAACAACAACAACAACATTATATATATATATATATATATATATAAATCATTTATTGGAAATGCCGCAGTATTACCTGCATATCCTTTGAAATGTGTGCCAATGAGCTAATATGTGTCGAAGTGTTACTTTCACACACAGAGTGTGATCACGAAACCGATAGTGAAAGGTTTTGGGGGGCTTTATCCCCCCTGATGGACGCCACAGCTAGATGTACGGGGGTCAGACAGAAATAAGGCTAGCCCAAGCATGCACAAATATGGTTTACGGTCATTTTAAATCTCATCCATCCTCATAATTACACATCCTGTTTGGAGTAACATTAAATGGTCTAAAACTGCATCTCCGTTAAGTCGTCCAGCAGCAGGAAGCATGAAGTGCTCTAAAACTTGCATTGAGCATGAACCTCAGAAAACACCAGCAGATGACATGGCGCCCCAAACCAATCACTGACTGTGAAAACCTGACACTGGACCTCAATCAATGTGGATTCTCTGTCTCTCCTCTCTTCCTCCAGATTTTGGGACCCGGTTTTCCAAAGAACATAACTTCGGACCTTTTTGTCTTTAGCCCAGACGAGACGCTTCTGACGCCGTCTGTCCTTCGAGAGCGACTCGACACAAGGAAAGCCAAGCTGAAACCCATGTCTCGCATACGTCTGTGTGTGATGGCTCTTGAAGCACTGACTCAAGCTGCGGTCCACTCTCTCCCACATTTTTGAATGGGTTTTGCCTCACAATCCTCTCCAGGGTGCGGTTATCCCTATGGCTTGTATACTTTTTTTCAACCACATCTTTTACTTCCCTTCGCCTGTATATTAACGTGCTTAGACACAGAGCTCTGTAAAAAACAGCTGGCCTCTTTTGCAATGACGTTTTTTGCCAACCGTCAAGTCAGCAGTCTTCCCCGCGATTGCGCAGCTAACAGAACTACACAGATAGAGCATTTAAAGGCTTTTGCAGGCATTTTGAGTTAATTAGCTGATTAAAGTGTGGCACCGGGTGTCTTCAGTATTGAACCTTTTCACAATATTCAACTTTTCTGAGATACTGAATCTGGGATTGTCATTAGTTGTCAGTTACAACCATCAAAATAAATAAATAAACATCTGAAATATATCAGTCTGTGTGTAATGAAAGAATATAATATATAAGTTTCACTTTTTGAAGGGAATTAGTGAAATAAATCAACTTTTTGATGATATTCTAATTATATGACCAGCAGCTGTATTATATATACAGTATATATAGTCAGTAACAGTAAACACTAGGTGGGAGTATGTAACAATTAAAGCCTTCTTGAAAGTTCTTTTGTTTCAGTTTCGTTTTACAGTGTTGCCAAGTCCACGTTTTTATCGCGTAATTTGTCTTTTTTAACACTGTGTCCTTAAGTTGAAGCGACACCCAACAAAAATACTAATAATAATAATAAATACTACTTTTACCAAGATAACCCCGTAAAAACCTGCATTTTACCCCGCGGAACGCGACTGTCCTGGGTCGGTTTCGATTATCCATTGGGGGGTGATTAGTGCGAACACCTGGCAACACGCACTGGAGTTCCTCCACCAGCCGCTCTGTCCTGGATGGCGATTTAGGGCGTTTTTCTGAAACGCGTACTGTTAAAGATACCAAAGAAAGGCGCGAAAGCTGTACTTTGTATAAAAATGCGTTTCTCAATATACACTCAGTACATCATCTGCGGTGTGTTCCTCGTCGGAGGAGCTGTTTCAGGTAAATAATGCGCTCGTTATCGTTGTCTTGAAGCCGGCGAGGCGTTCCTTCACGACTACTTTAAAGTCGGTTATTTTGATTCTTTTAAATGTAGTACGGTACTGTAACCTCATTTACGGCAGAAAATGATTGTTGAGCGTTTTTTTAGGTAATTACATTCACGTTTTTCTCACGTTAGTATTTTAAGTTACTATCCTCAGTTTTGCGGCCTACCTTCGCCAAAGTCGTGTAACGTTAACGTCAAGTTTGCCTGATTCAGATGATTAACGTTATATCGTCTTTTATATCTATATACGCGTTTTATGTATTTTCTATGCTGTTCGCTATTTATTTTATGTACGTATTTAAATACTTGTAGGTATTTTATGTTGACGGAACGCGCTCTCCGGAAGTTGCCGGTAACTACGGAAATTGTTGAATGCTGAATAACGTGCTCTCTCATATTTTATTAATTAGGCGAAGAGGTGAAGAAAGCTGTGGGCGAAACGGTTTCTTTTCTTCCAGAAAATGTAAAGCCTCCTGTAACTATTACATGGAAACAGATAAGTGATTCTGGTACTGTTAAGGCGATTGAATGGGATAATGATGATCAGAAATATTATAAACCCCATCCGAGATTCAGTGACGCCACATCTCTCAATAAGGACACAGGAGCAATCACTATAGCTAATTTAAAACTGGAGCATAGTGGAACGTACATCATTGACATCAACAGTAAAGAGCAGAAGCAAAGATTCACCTTGAAAGTTATGGGTGAGTGGATATTATTATATAAGTCAATATCAATACTGTTAAAGCGTCATATGATCATTTTGGTTGTTTTTGCAAGTAAACATACAAAGAAAAACAGCATCACGGTGCAGTAATTGGATCAGATTATAATACCATGGTACTTTGATAACTACCGTGATGTTGTATTTAATGCTTTAGTGTATTTACATGCTACTGCAAGGTACTTTCAAGAACAGCACGTTATGTTATGGTTTAGAGTTGTGTGTTATAGACAACTTACTACACGGGTGTGGCATTCAATGACTATATTTGTAGCAGTAATACGCCGTTAGACAGTTATCATTGAAATAAAAGCACCTCAGCACCTGATTTGGAAAAAAAAAGAACAACATACTGGTTTACAAGTAAGCTAATTAAAAAATGGGATTATGTTTTTAAACTCAAAAAACAGACCGTAAAGTGTTTTTGAAAATATTATTGCATTGTAGCCTGTGTAAGTGTGTAAATTTGCTTTCTCAGTGGAGTGGAAGATCATTTGTTTCTCATTGTTTTTTTTCACAGAGCGGGTTCCCAGACCTGAGATAACTAAAGATAACAGCAATAATCCTGATGTGGTGTATTTAAAATGTGAATACAATGAAATGATCATCTGGAATAATTCTACTGGAGTACTGGAGGATCAGAACAACAAGAAAGAAATCTCAGTTAAAAAAACAGGAAATGCTGAAAACTTCTACACCTGCACATTCAAGAACGATGTGAGCGAAGAGACCAGTGATCGGATGTACGAGAGAGATCTGTTTGAAGGTAAGACGGTCAAGAAACCACATCAATCTGTATGTAGATGTGTAGATATCAATGCTGTCAAACGATTAACATCGATTAAACTTTTAGTGTTTACGTTTCTGAGGGAAGATTTGACAAATTGAACATTTTGTCATTAATCACTTACAATCATGTCGTCGCAAATCTGTAAAAGCTTTCTTCGTCTTCGGATCACAATTTAAGATACTTCTGATGAAAACCGGGAGGCGTGTGACCGTCCAAACAGTTATGACTGTCAAGGTGCAGAAAAGCATGAGAGATGAATTTGAGTGGAGTATCCCTTCAATTTCATAGAAGATGGGTCAAAAAATTCAATTTTTCTTTTATACTCTTTAACCTAGTACAGCTTTATGGTTTTTAATATATCAAACATGCATTAAAAATTAAATGGGGTAAACTAGGGCTGGGCGATATAAAAAAAAAAGAATGATTTTCCAGAACATTTGACTGATTCTCGTAAGTATTCAACTTAAAATGTCACTACAATATGATTCAGGTAACATTTTTATTAAAGTTGTCGACAGGCTGTAAATGTTAAAAAAAAAATCACTTAAATATCATCAGGAAAGATGCATGCAGTACATCTTGTACAAACCTGTCTTATACATGTTACATTTTCAGAAATAACGCTAGGAAAATGCTTTTAAAAACTCAAGGTAAGGTTGAGAAAACTTTAAATTTTAAGGCGGCCAGCTGCAGCAGATTTTTAAGTTTTCTCAACTTCTTGTTTTAAGTTTGTATGACAAGAGATGACAAAGCTCCTACAAAAATAAGTTCAAAATCTGCTGAAGCTGGTTGACTTAAAATTTTAAGTTGGCTCAACTTTTTTATATATGTATATATATAAAATTTTGTATAGTTAACATCACACTAAGCATGATTAACAGTTAACAAGAAGTTAACAGATGTTTTAGACACCATATTTTCTGCTTTTGCTTTATTTCCCCAATAAAATCATTCCAAACACAGCACAGTTACTAAATGAATCAGCCCTTTAAGTGATTCAGTTCAGTCACAACGACTCACTTACTAACACCGACTTAGCACCTACTGGCGATCATAAAGTCATCTTTTTAGGTTAAGACATTTCAAGTTAAAAGAAATGTTTTTTTTTTCTATTCCAAGGCCCATGTCACATCTTTGTCAGCACAAAAGCGCGTTCTCTGTGTGAATGACACCTAGTGATATCGTAAAAACCGCCCAGCCCTGGGGTAATCTTCCGTATAATGTTTCGATTTATGAAAATCAAAGGGCACGTTAATTGCGATTATATCAGACATTTGAGGTTCTGTGGTTGCTGGTGTCTAAGTTAATAGATGTATTGTGCTTTCTAGCAGTGCACTTGTTTCATGAAAGCGATGTTCTCTTTTCTTTTTTTCTTTTTTTTAAGGCTCGAATGCAGGACTGGTCATTGGGATTATTGTGGCAGTCATCCTCATCCTCATCATCATCGGCCTCATTTGCGCCTATCTACTCAATGCGTCCTTTCACAGTAGGTTTCATATTTGTGCTTTTATGTTTTTTTCTTCTTTCTGCGTTTTTAAGGAGTGTTAAATACGATTTCTGTCTATGCATCTACTCAAACCCTTAACGTAGACCATTGAGCTGTTTTCAGGAATGTTTTGAATAGTGTATTTTCAGTGGCGACTTCAGTACGTGGACACAAATTGTGACATAATCCAAATGCATTTGCAAACCTTTTGCATTTTCCTTTTTATTTGCGACCACGCTGCCACTTTTCAAATGAAAAGGCAAAGTCCATATGCAGATGTATTTCCCATGTCTTACGAGCCATGGCCTTACGGTCCTTATTTAAATAGCAATATTAATTAGCACATTTGCTTTCTCACTCTCTGCATATAACCTGCCAAAAGAATCAAAAATGGAATCGCCATAATAGGTCAATATTCACTATTATTCAAACGTTTGTCATCGCTCTCTCTCTCTCTCTCAGATTGATGCAAACGAGTAAACGGACAGTGCAGTCGTACACTTTTGGTTTCCTATAAAGATATGTATAATAGCTATCAATTTGAAAAGGCCAGTCAGACACATTTGGCGTATTTCCGACTGCACACGTTGAAAATTTGCATTTGGATTATGTCACAATTTGTTGAAAAAGCAATGGAAAATAAGTTGCAGTTCTATTTTAAAAAGTCCTGAGAATAGCTCCATAGTAGACATTAGTACATTTTTGGTTTTACAAGAGACAGGGCTTAGATACAAAGCCAGTATTAGGCCATGGATAAATTAGGGCATATAAGTAGTTTTGTAAAAAGAAAACATTAATGTAATGATATTTTAATATCAAGGCTTTTTTGTGCTGTAGTCTGGGACTAAGTTTAAGCCTTGTCTGTGACCCCTGGGTGTACGTGGGTTGTGAAAGGAGTCCCAAATAAATGTTTGACACGCATGCAAGGTTAAAAAACACGTTCATTTTCTTATAATATGAGTTTTGCTTATTTGTTCAGTGACTCCCAAACGATTGATTCAGCGATTGATTTTTCCAAATCGGTCCATTTCATTTAAAGCAGTGTGCTTTTAGTACACGGTGCACTTTTTGATTTAAGACTCTGCAGGATGCTTTCGTTCACTTTCAGCTGTGGTTCGCACCATTTTCAAAAAAATCCACAATTGGGGCACCTGTTGGTCTTTAATTTTAGCTTGTTTTACTAAGTGCATTCTTCAATCACTTGTTAAAAATGCGCTACGACAGTAAAGATGTTGATTATTGCAAATATGGCTGTCGTAATAACCGCGCTACAGCGTTATAGATGAGCATGACCGCAGAGGAATGCAACAACTTCAGGAACTGCGATATTTGCGCGTTTTCTTTTTCTGCTTCTCCCTTTTCGTCATACACTTCATGCACGTGTAGGCTACTAAATATTAACAATTAAAACATAATGTGTACCATATTGTCTTGTACAGAGGTTCAGCAGATTTCATTAGACTTAACAAGCCTAAGCAGACAGAGAATGTGTGATAGATTTTTATATATATTTATATATAAAATCTATGTGATACCGCATACCGTGCCATTAAGCCACTCAAAATGACCACAAGGGCAAAGTCTGCGTTTAGCAATAATTGTATTTTACTCTGATAATTGATCACTTCAAATGATATCTACTTTTTTTCTATGCCAGACTGTGTTAATGATTGCTGTCCATTTCTAAAAAGTAAGTTTATGTTTGTTTGAATTACTTCATTCCAAAAAAATTGTCGTACTGGCAACTTAAAATTGATATGGGACATTTATCCACTGTTTCTCTCTTTAGGTTTAGGCTGCTTGGAATGTTGCGCAAAATACAGTATGTCATTTTCAATTGTCTTTATTCACCCTAAACTCTGCACCAATGTTAGATTTCAGTTATATTCTTTAAAATGAATGTGAGCAACATGTTTCAGTGAAACAAGCCGTGTTCTCTTCAGTAATTCAATGGCGGTGATATCAGGTATCCGATGGACATTAAAATAAGACGGTGTAAAATATCACATTTCTTAGATGACTGAGCACGCTGTAATTTCGAAATGAGTTGTTTGAGTTCTTTCGTAGTTACCTGGCTGTGAGTATTTGATCTAATATCATCAGTTACTATGGACCCAGTGAATTATTTATTGTCAGTAAAATGCTTCCTTTGAATAGACTTGATGATCATTGCAGTGGTAGCAGGTTGCCCTTCTCTTTATGTGTGTGTAACTCCTAGATCTTTTTTCTTTTTCACAAATGACGCTGTAGGAAAGCAATATAGTCCAGCGCCAGCAAAGGGTAAGCAACCTTAAGATGTCATCTCATAATACAAAAATTTAAAATATCTACTGTGATGACAGCTCGTCCTCCTGCTTTTAAAATAGTTATTTTTACATAAATGGTATCTGCTAAACCCGTGTGTGAATGTAGGTGGATTAAATCACAGAATGATTGATGAACGTCTTAATCTAATATAAAAGAGTTGAACTTCGTTGTGTGGCTAATTGTTTATTATCTGTTAGATGACGGAAAAACGGACGCTGAAGACGGCCAAGGTAAGATGTTTAAAAAATACGAAGATATAAAAATATAAAGAATATGAAGACGCAATAATTTGACTTAAGTTATATTTTAGGTGGACTGTTAGTTTCAGGTCAACTGCATGCTCTTTTAAAGTGAATAATTTTATCACATGATGATGATGATGATGATGATATATCAACAGATGACTGTCAACATAATGTAAAAAGTTAAATTGCATCTCATGGCTAATTGTTCTTATTTAATTCTTATCAAGGAAACTCTTTGAAAGAGGTTTCGGTTCCCAACGGTAAGATGATGGTTTATAATAATCCCAATAATTACATCGGTAGTCTTTTACAAATATGAATGCTTAAATTTAACTGAAATTATATTTGCAGTGAACTTTCGTCTTTAATTTTACTGCATGCTCTTTCAGACTGAATAGTTTCTTCACACGATGATGAAATGACTCTCAACATAATGTAAAAAGTTGAATTTCACTGTATGGCTAATTGTTTTTTATCGTTTTACCTGTCAAGGAGATGAGCCGAAAGAAGAAACAGCTAGCCCAGGTAACTTGATCGGCATCACGGTCTAGCTCTTATTAGTTCAGCATGTTATTCAGTACATTGTTCCTGTTTCCTAAATGCAAAATCTTCTTATTTTACTTCCTAGAATAATAACAGCTCTGCTTCACTGAAACAAGTCAGCAGAATTTGGTGGAGAGACCACAACAAAGACACAAAATGAGGATTTTTCTTTCTATTGGCTTACTGAATTGCTTCTACAATGACAGTCTGATTTTCAAAAACGGGCCGTGAGCTTTGCGCGATTGAAATCATTATTTATTATCTCAACCAAATATGGTTAGTTTTAAAAGTGATCCTTCATGAATCAGGCCTCAGTTTAATTGTTGGTGTTCACATTGGTGATTTTATTTGATTTTTTTCCCCCCTCTCCAATCTGATAGTCCACACTGTTATTTTCAGACCACACGTGTCGTTCGTGACTTTTTCAGCAATCTATTTTTTTTCTCTGTCAAAGCATATTCTCGGCATTGCATTTTGACCAGATTTAGGCTAAATCCATGACAAAGGATTGACTTCCTGAAGCAGGCTGTGTGTTAAGGTAGTGCTGATCAGGTTTCCGTCCACAGTTGCGAAATTAACCGGTGCGCTTTACCGAAATATCGCGAATGGAGAAATGCTTACTTTTTCTCAGGCTTTTGAGAATAAGCGTAATTTCAGACGCTGTGGAATGAGCGCTTAGTCAGGATTTGCCGACCCATTGCTCAAAAGCATATTACTTTTTTGATGCGCTTGGAGAAATTAATTCGCGAAATGCATTTCCGCCGTGCATTATATGAAAAACCAACGTGTTTTTAGCAAATGAATGGATTTTTAATTAAACCTGGACCGCTTTCATCGCTTGTTTTATCGTAAGATACTTCAAAATGCACATTTGAGAGCGGCAGCCTCCAAACAGTATCATACTATCCACAAAACAGTGAGAAATGCACATCCCATGTAGGTCACATGACCGTGTCAACATGGCAGAAGAATAATATCCAAATTTCATTCATACTATATAAGACTATCTTTGAACTAAATTACAAATCAAATGTAGTACCTAATTATGCAATTTAGTGAAACCAACACTGGGGAGGCGAACGTGCCATCACACCATACTACATGTAGAATAACTAATTGAATGTGTTTAAGACGGCTAGGTGACATGAGACAGGAGTTATACTGATTCTCAGCGTCTAGATGGGGCCGTTTGTGACTGGATGTGAATAAGACTTGACTACTTAGTTTGTAGCATGCTCATTGTCACATGCCTTTTGTTCTGCTATCAGAGATCCTGATAGATGTATGAATTTGTAGATAGTAGAAACAAGTAGCACTTAGTGCAAACAGTGCGTGATTAGAAGTAAAAGGTTTGAAGCGTTTGCGCTTGGCGGGTGAACCTGCTCTTTGCTACTGAGAAACATTGCAATCTTTTTATTCAAAAGGAAATCAGGAAAATGTCTTTTTTTAGGTCATTCGTTGTAGTTTGTGCAAATGTCTCGTTTTCAGAAACACCCAGATATGAAAGCGATTCTGTAATTCTCATATTTCTCTTTCACCGTGAGTAGCATGCTGTATTTCATTCCGGTGTTTTAAACTAATATAAAGCCATGTCTCTGCGATGAAAAACACATTTTAGGGCCTCAGCTTCTTATGAGAAATGAGAAACTCCCTCATTTCTTTTTTTTTTAGCGTTTAAGGGTGCGGTTTCGATTCATTCATACTTCACTGATCTTGTCATAGTTTCATTTTTGATTTGTACAGTATCTTCTTAATTTTGTATATTATCCCTGCGGTATGTAATCTTTTTCTAGTGTAACCTTCAGTTTTTTTTTTCTTTTGTTGTGGTTGGTATTTTTTTCCTTTTTATATAATACAGGCAACATTTATGTATGTCTTTTAATGCCGGTTATGATGGATCACATTGTCTATGACTGGATATTACTAACCTCATTCACCAGTATCTAAAAGTGCACCAGTAACTAATAACATTGATCCCGAGGAGCTTTTGGGAAATGTCTTTCCCATAGGCTGCAGATGTCGCTTTGCGGTCTTTGCAAAATGCATAATTTCCTTTTTGTATTCACAGACCTGTATTTGAATATATAAAAAATGTGTGAGCTTTATCCCAAAGTGGTTCTGAATGTTTGTTTCTGTGTGTTTCGTATTTTAAGGAACTGCAGAGAAACACTTGCCTGGTAACTGTTGCTTAAATAGGGATTAAAATAGAATTGAGGAAACTGTTTGCTCATCATATTGCTCTGTGACAATGAAATTGAATATGTGAACTCCTGAACACTGCCTCTGCTCTTTGCGTCATGAAGATGGCTTTTAACAGATCTTGTATTTAGCAGTGGCTGTTACATTTATTTCACTTATTTAGTAATTTATTCACTACATTCTTTCAGTGTATTTAGAAAGAATGCGGCCTAAATGCATTTGCCATTGTTTTTATTGTTTGTTTTTTTTGTGCAAATGTAAAGTAAATCCCTCAATCAATTTTTTTAATATTATACAATTGCAGTGTCTGACGGCCATGAAATCCTGAAATGTGTATTAAGTTTGAATAAAGTTGCCATTTCAGAAATATTGGCAAAATCAATTCATTGTTGCATATTTTATTATGTCTGTTATATATTTTATTACAGTTCTTCAAAATATATATATATATATATACACACAAATTTCTGATTTCCTCCCGATAAACAAAAGCATATATTTTGAGAAGTTAGTCAATGTGGTCCATTGTTATTTGGACCATATATCATTCTTCTACCCTAAAATAACAACATAAGAGAATTATTTTTTGTTTTGTTTTTGTTTGTAATAAGTCCTTATTTAGAAATGTGTAGCAACTACTTCAAAATTCAGCTTTAAAACTCATGAAGTCTTTCTGTGTGTAGGCCTACTTAAAGTCTGGAGTGATTTATTTATTTATTTATTTTTTTTGAGTCATGACAGTCCAACTTGGTGAACATATCCTACTGCTTGTTTTGTCATTAACACAAAAATGATATAAAAAATAAACCAAAACTAGTATTTAAGCACTAAGTGATTAAAATGTGAGCTTGATCGAGCTAAAGATGTAAAACTTTGGCCACTGTGAATACATTTGTAATTGTGGTTACCACTCCATTCTGTAATCTAGTATTCTGGTATCTATTTTAGGTATTGCTGTCATTTGTATTATATATCACTCCGTTTTTATGGAAACCCACAGTATATTATGATGTCATCATAATATGTTGCTTACAACAATATGGTGTAGATCTTTTTAAAATAAAAAGACAGTGAAAGTTCAGCAGAATTAATTGGACATATTTATTGACTTTGTATCATTTTGAAAACATCAAAATGAATGTCTCCTTGCACATCCCCAATAGAAATTTGTCGTTTTAGTAGTATGTTTCTAGTTCCACCCAGCCTAAAAGAAAATGGCACAAATATTAGCTCACTCTTGATCTCTTAAAAGGAATGAAATGCAAAAAACAAAATGTAAATATAATTCACATCTGTCATTAAAATGCAACTTTCTGCTTGGGAAACATATGTTTAGAAGTACGGTGAAAGTGTATATTACCTCCTGGGTTCTGCCTAAGAATGTATTTTCTAACTTCATCATAGATGAAAATGAGCAGTGAATATGGCATGGCACAGAACCACCACAGTGGTCTAAAGAAAGAAAGAAAGAAAAATGGGGTTAATTTGTTACAAATATAGGTAACATTTGTTAACTATTATGTCAATTTCCCTCAATAAATTCTTAATTTGCTGCATAGCAATAGTTATGGTATTGGGTAGGATTAGGGATGAGAAATATGGCATTATTATGTACTTAATTAGCACTAATAAATGGCTAATATTCTAGTAATGTGCATGCTAATGAGCAACTAGGTGAAACATACTGGAAATGTAATGCCTTTAAGCAAGTTACAGTAAAACTTTCAGATTCCACTTACTTCATTGGATACATTCGGACAGCAACATCCATGCCTGGGCAGTAGGATAAAAATGCTGCCAGAGCAGTTTCCACACACAGACCGAAGGTGAGGACTCTATTCCTATAAAAAACAAAACGAAAACTAATTAAGACCAATAACTGGCCAAGCTGGGGTTATAGTACAGTAACAACAACTGGTGGAACTATACAAACAATTCAGTTTAGATGTCAGGCCAAAATTTTAAGGGTTGACTGATGTGTGCATACTTCATTCCCTGCTGAAAGATGGAAAGCCTCCTGGTCTTGCAGATGAGCAGATCAGTCCATTGCACAATCACAATACTGGTAAAGAAGGCAGTGTGGCATGTGTACTCCACGATTTTTCTGCGCTCATACGTCTGCATCGGAACAAGAAGCATTATTTAAAACAGAAAAGTTGGTTTCGTATTTGTCAGGTTTGGTCGAGCTGTGAAACCGACCCATTGCTGGCCATAACTGTCTTCCAGGTCACTGACGTATCTGTCTTCCCACCCAACTCGAATTCCCACCAAATCCTTGGGCAAGAATCCATTCTCAGCTAGAATTACGAAGTAGGTAAAGAACCCACCAACTGCTTGCATCATGCCTAAAATTGCAAGTATGAAAACATGTAAGAAACCAATAGCAATAAACAGCTAGAGCGCTTTGGCCAGAATGGTATGCACTTACCAATTTGACCGTAGCTCATACTGATAAGCCTCTCATTCACCAGCCTATCCGTTTCAGCATTTCTGGGTTGTCTCTTCATGATGTCGCTTTCAGGAGTTTCGTAGGCCAGTGAGATGGCAGGAACCTGAGGCAGTAAATAGATAAAAATGAATTAATCACATTTAACAACTCTGTCTTTATATTTATGCATCTAAATTTAGTTTCCTTCCATACCATGTCAGTGCCCAGGTCAATGCAGAGAATGGTGACCGTGCCCAAAGGTAGAGGAATGCCAACAAGGACAAAAAAGAGGAAGGGTGACATTTCAGGGATCTTACTAGTCAGCGTGTAGGCAATGGACTTCTTCAAGTTGTCAAAGATCAGACGTCCTGAATTTGAAGATAAACAAGTTAATAAGTAACCATATCACACTTCATTGAAATTTAGTTTTCAGTATCATACCTTCTTCTACTCCAGTGACAATTGAGGCAAAGTTGTCGTCCAGAAGGATCATGTCAGCAGCCTGTTTAGATACGTCAGATCCAGCGATACCCATAGCCACACCAATATCAGCCTTCTTTAGAGCAGGAGAATCATTGACACCATCACCAGTTACGGCTACAATGGCACCCTGGTTAGAGAAATAAAATGAATAAAATGGAACTTGCTATGGAAAATTCTCTAGCATTAGTAAGACCGGATAGATAACTCCCTGACAGTACCTGTCGCTGACAACCTTCCACGATGATCAGCTTTTGTTGTGGAGAAGTTCTGGCAAACACAATTTCTGTATGATACTGGAGGATTTCATCCAGCTGTTCTGGGGTCATATTCTTCAGTTCACCACCATGAACCACACAGGCCTTAGCATCTCTAGAAATACACTTATTATTAGCAGACATTTAGAGCAAAATTTTTGTTTGGAGGAGAAAAAATACGGTGTAAGTGGCAGAAGTAACAAGTATACCTTGGATTGACCTCTCCAACAGGGATTTTCAGCCGGGCTGCAATATCATCAATGGTCTCATTGCCTTCAGAGATGATGCCAACACCCTTTGCAATAGCTTTAGCTGTGATTGGATGGTCACCAGTAACCATAATAACCTGCAATAGATGATTCGTTGATCGTTTCATATATTTCAGTTGAAAAAAAAATGCAACACTTGAAAGAAAAGTACGTTTAAAACAAGTAATGTTTTCTGCAGTTGTCAAGGCCATCGTTGTTAAATGCACCATTATTTTAACAAATGGTTTGACCGTCTATCTTTAACCATTATTTAGAGTATTTACAGTGTATTCAAGCAGTAGATATTGAATGAGTACCTTGATTCCAGCACTCCGACATTTGGCCACAGCGTCTGGTACAGCTGCACGAGGAGGATCAATCATGGACATGAGGCCGACAAAACAGAGGTTCTCAGTTGGAAAGTTCATTTCTTCAGTATCAAATGCAAAACCCTCAGGAAACTGGTCATCGGGGAGGCTAAAGTGGCAAAAACCTTTGAGGGGGAAACAGAGTTATTCACAATTCTGTAATTTACTGTGCTCTGTGTTAATAATCTGTAATTATAACTTTTTTTTTACAAGGTAAACAACATAAGATGTCTTTACCCAACACTCTTTCTCCAAGACCTCCAAGCTCCAAATAAGCGTTTTGGAACGAATCTTTCATTTCATCGTCCAAAGGCTGCTCTTTTCCTTGAATCAGAATAGTAGAGCATCGATCCAGGATTCTCTCTGGGGCTCCCTTTATCACCAGCAGGTGCTTAGACTCTGAGGGATTGGGATTCTTGTGGATTGAGAGCTAGAAAAGGCATATTAAAGGCCTATTAGGATGACCAGTCAAATCCATATCATCTCCAAATAACAGCTCACCAAAATTACCTGATACTTGTTGGTGGAGTTAAAAGGAATCTCAGCAACTTTTGGATACTTCTCTCTCATTTCAGCGACTGAACCGCAGCACAACTCAATACACTTCAGCAGGGCGGACTCTGACGCGTCGCCAGCTGTTTCTCGCTGCAAAACAGATGTGATGTTTAAAAGCTGCCACTTATACTAAATCTAAAACGTGTCTGCTGTTAAATGCATTTTCAATGCACATCTAAAATCTAGATATTTTGATTGCACACCTTAAGGACCGGAAGATTGTTCTGATTCGATTGGAAGACGGCACGATTGCAAAGTCCAGCAACACGTGCAAGAGCAGACCAAGTAGCCGAGCTCTTGTCAAATGAGGTTCCAGTTTGGTTCTCTGTGGTGTCTGCTATATGAATATGGCTGTCAAACCACATGTGAGCGACGGTCATTCGGTTCTGGGTCAAAGTTCCAGTCTTGTCAGAGCAGATGGTGGTGGTCGAGCCAAGAGTCTCCACGGCTTCCAGATTCTTCACCAGGCAGTTCTTCTTCGCCATACGTTTTGCAGTCAGAGTCAGACACACCTATGTAAGTAAACGCATATTAGGCAATCATTGGAATTTGGAAATATGTATCGAACATAATATTACTCTGACTTACGGTTACAGTGGCAGGGAGACCTTCAGGTACATTAGCGACAATGATCCCAATAAGGAAGATGACTCCTTCCAACCAAGTGTAGCCAAGAATCAGAGAGAGAATTAAGAAGGTCAAACCCAGGAAGACAGCTACACCAGTGATGATGTGGATGAAGTGCTCGATCTCTTTAGCAATTGGTGTTTGTCCGCCTTCCAGACTTGAGGCAAGAGTGGCGATACGACCCATGACAGTACGGTCACCGGTGTTAATGACAATCCCTCTGGCAGTACCTATTGAATATTGTCGCATTAAAGCATAATTTAAATCATACAGTCATTTACGTTTTCCACAACTGTGGAACTGTTTAACTGTTATGAAATTTTGTACCGTCAACACAATTGGTGGAAAAAAATGCAATGTTTCTTGTCTCCAGTGGGTTTTCACTAGAGAAGTCAGGAGTACGACTCTGGGGCTCAGACTCTCCAGTGAGGGAAGAGTTGTCCACCTGGAAAGGAACGCAAAGAGGAATGTTTCATGACATTGTATTCGTTTGTTTCATTCTTTTTCCCCCATGAAATTCTTTAGTTTGTACCTTGCAGCCTTGTGCAGAAATGACACGAATATCAGCTGGGATTCTGTCTCCACTTTTGACCTCCACAAGATCACCTACAACTACATCCTCAGCATCAATGATTTGTTTCTCTGCATCACGTATAACCAGGGCTTTCTGCATGACAATAAATGTACATATGCACGAATATTCTTTGTACATTGTGAAAGCTGTTTATTGGCATAAAATGAGTTCACATTTTAATACCTGAGGAACGAGGTTCTTAAAAGAATCCATGATCCTAGAGCTCTTAGCCTCTTGATAGTATGAGAAACATCCATTGACTGTGACAACAAAAGCAAGCACAAGTCCCAGATACAGCTACAAGAAAACAAATAAATAGTCATTAGTTTGATTCTTTTATCCAAACAATCAACCACATTTTAAATGCAGTGCTTAAGAGCATGACGGTTATCATTTCTGATATTTAATGAACAAAACACTAGGTTTATTGACTGTTTATGGCAATGCAGAAATTAAGACAAAACATTATCTCCCATACATTGTCATTCGCCGGTTCTTCTTCAGAGGCAGCCTGGATCGAATATGCAAAGAAGCAAAGAAATGCACCAATCCACAGCAGTGTCTGGAATCCACCAAACAGCTGTCTGCAGAACTTCACCCATTCTGGAGTCGTAACAGGTGGAGTCAAGGCATTTGGTCCATCACGGGCTAAGATTTCCTTTGCTCGGAAATTGGTCAAACCCTGCCACAAGTTATAAAATAAAGGCACCTGAATGTGGCTAAAGAGCTAATAAAACACTACTGTCATTTCCCCAAAAATGTAGCCAATTACTTTACACACATGATTAAAAACTAAAATAATGCATCATTATTTTCCCCCAAAAGTGTCACTAAAGCTTACTTACTTTGGTCAGATCGGTGCCATATTTTCGGTTAAGTTCGTCCAAGGTCAACTTGTGATCTTCCTGCAGAAAAGAAAAGTTTAAGACTACACTATGCTAAAATCATATTGTTTTGCCGGGATTTTTAGTCTATAATAAAATAAATAGCATATTTAGGAAGCTTCAGAAGATTTTTTCCAGCTTAATTAAATATTTATTATATGCTCAAATAGATAGAAATCCAATGTAAAAATGCTGTGAAAGTTTGCTCGCCCTATCGCATTTCTTCACTATAGTAGCGTGTGTACATGGTAAAGTACTTTTTTCTCAAAGAATAGCAGTGGATCATTTATGAACCATAAAAAGTCTGATCGCAATGCCAAGCGTTAATTTATTAATTGATTTCACTTTATTTAAATTAAATTTAACACTGCAAAACTGCCTACAACCAAAAAAAAATCAGCAGAGGACTGTAAAATATCACACATTGGTCCATATTAATTGGGAGAACTGTCCATAACAGTGCATAGATGCTTACTGTGTAATAGTGACCATTTTCACCAAGCTTGTAAATCCAACCAAAAAGTCGAAAAAGCGTGAATCAAAGAATTTGCGAATCATTTCTCACCAGTTCCACTTCTTTCTTCAGTTCATCCATGTCCTTTTTGCTCTTTTTCCCTTTTTTGGGCTTTTTGACTCCATCTTCTGACGTTGCTGCCACTTCGTACTTCGTATCATTCCCTGTCTGTAAGATGTGATAATAAATAACAATGAATACACCAAATACAACCAGGTCTCCCAAAAAACGCTTCAATAAATCAAATGCGTGCCGACTGAAACAAATTAAGTGATGACTCCAGCAGTACAGCTTTAGCTGGCTTACCCCGAGCCCCATTTTCCGTGCTGATGTCCACCCAAAATCCACTGATTTCAGGTGTCTGGTCTTGCAGTTGGAGACAGAAGTCCCTGTGTGTCCAAACCAGGTTGACAGATTTATACCCTGCCATCTCACCTGTGTAACGAGGAGGTGTTCTGGGAAAGGTAGGGAGGAGTTTGTCAGGTGTCATTTGGTTTTAGCATTTGTTTAACCTTCATTTATAGAGGTAGGTCATTTCTGTGACACCCAGGTGAAGGACTGATCTATTAACAATCGTCTTATCGGCAGATCTATGGCTTGTTAATAATAACTCACGACAAATAACTTCCTTTAAAAGTTCGTTCGAAGCCTTATTTGTTTAGTTTTAGGTATTTATTTGGTCTTTTATGAAGTATTTACATGAGAAGAAATGAATGACTAAGTTGTTTTCTATGGCCCCACTATCTAATGAATCAAACTGCTTCTGTTCAAAGAAATGCAAAGTATTTTGTGATGAAATCAAATCAAAAGGACCATTATAATAGCTAAACCGATGACCAAGATTGCCAGAATATGACTTTGCGGTGCATTTTGATTATTAATATAATTTTTGCATTATTTATTCTAGGATTTGTTGAAATTGTTATTAAAATGGCACGCACAATGTTGTATTAAGTTTCATCCGTTTAGTGGTATACGGTCATGGCTAAAATGCCTTGGGTTACTATTTCCACCAACCTCTGTTTAGTGTTTCAATGAATTTCCAGCAAATTAAGCTCCGTTTAATTGGCCGCATTGCTGAAAACGACCAAAATCTGTAACATTGTTAAAAAGTATATACAGAATATTTAGTAAATAAGAAATGTTTTGAAAGTAAAGTCATTGCTGTCATTTACAATGCAACTTTGTTGAGGCTGTAAACACACTCTTTTCACACCCATCAGCTGGTATTACATCCTGAGTACTTTCTTTCTTTCTTTCTTTCTTTCTTTCTTTCTCTCTCATAGTGTTGTTTACGGCTGAAGATAAAAAAAAACTAGCTACTGTATAAATATAGGTTTAAAAAAAAGAGGGCGTTTAAAAAGATGGTGTTCTTTAACTTATGCCTTGTGCGTTAGGAGAGTCTCACGGCCCTCATGTCCTTCAAACTGTCTCAAACGTACACACATATTGTATTTTCCCATCATTACACAGCGTTCCGGAACCGTCAGTTTGCACCTGAATACAGTTTGAACATTTCTATTTATTGCGACCTGGATGCATGGGCAAGGTGTAATCATAAATAAAGCTCCCCGAGAGGTGCTCTCAAGGGTAAAAGGATAGTTTATCCGAAAATTAAAAGTCTGTCATCATTTACTCAACCTCCAGTTGTTCTAAACCTGCATGAGTCTCTTCCTTCTGTCGAACATATAGAAACTATAATGAAGAATAGCAGTAACCAAGCAGTTTATAGCTCTCATAGTATCTTTTTGCAACACATTTTTTGGGATGACTGTTGATCACAATAATGATAACATAAAGGACAACAAGCAACAATGAAAAGAGCAACAACACCCTGTAACATAAGGTAGGAATGAGTGTTTTTGTTTGTTTATTCATTTTGTATCACAAAGACAATTGCTATAGATCTTCTGTGCAGCAGTATATAGATATATATAACTTTTGGTAAAAATTAAAAAAATAAAACAAGGCTTTGAGGGACTGAAGTACAATAGCATGTAATGGCATCTAACAATATACTTATTGTTTAGCTGACTAAAAAAACTAACTTCAAGCAGACAAGAACTCCATTATACTCGTCTGAAAAAATCACCTTTGTACAGTCTGTGTTAAATTCACAGTTTGTTAAATCGCTTTTATTTTTTTTTTTATGCAATGCATTTGGAATATTAATATAATCTGCTGTGGTATTTATTCTAAGACTGGTTGAGCGAAATAGTTAAAATTTAATGTTTAAATGTTTTATATTAATCTTGCTGCATGTATTTGATGGTACGGCGAAAAAAAATATTTTTGCCGATTAATTATGTTTTTGAGTGAAAAAAGAAACAATGTCTGAGTGACAAAAATGTATTGCCTTGGATTACTATTTACATAGACCCCTATTTAATGCTTAAATAAATTTCATAATGAAAAATAGTGTACTAAAATATACTTCAAAGTGTACTAGAAATGATACTACAAGTATTCAGTTAGTAAAATGTCCTATAGGTTCACTTTTTTTATAGTTTCAGTACAAGCTAAAAAGTTTGATGTTTGAAGTGCACTCAAAGTTTATACTATTATACTTAAAAGTACACTTTTATATACTAGAAAGTGGGCCAATGTTGTCCCAAGGAGCATTAAAATAGTCCATTTACGAGTATATATATAGACAAACAAAGCTTTTACGTGTTGGAACAAGCAAATAAGCCAATAACGACAAAATGTTCATTTTGGGGTTGAGTAACCTTGTAATATTTTCTTCAGCAGTCTTTAATCTTCTACTAAATGCAAACGCTTGCTTGCATGCAGGCAGACAGACTACACCACACGCATCAATAGACAAGACCAGACGACTTATATACACAGTAAATGACTAAATTAACAAGACACACCTGAACACAGTGAGACAATTAACAGAAAGTAGGGCACACAGAGCACATGGGGCAAGAAAAACAACAACAAAGCACTCCATAAATAAAAATAAAGCTCACTTATATTTTTCAGAGTTGTATGTCAGTAAGTATGTTCTGAAATATGATTCAAAATATAATTAGTATGAAATAAATGTATAACAGGGTTTAATTGGTCATATCGCTGGATTAACGGGTTCTGTAACATTCTCAAAACGTAAAGTATATTTATTAAATGAATGTTTTGCGACCGAAGTCATTGCTGTCATTTACAATGCTACTTTGTTGAGGCTATAAACACACCCCCTTCACACCCATCGGCTGCTGTTACATCCCGAGTGCTTCTTTCTCTCTTTCAGGTAAGTATAAAAAGAGAGAAAGAAAGCTTTCTTTAAGTCGTGCTGCAGAGCTAGGAGAGTCCCACGGCCCTCATGTCCTTCAGACTCACGTATTTTCCCATCATTGGATGCCGGTTTGCGTCTGAATGCGGTTTGAACATTTCTGCGTATTGCAACCTCGATCTTAGGACGAGGTGCGACAGAAATAAACCTCTCCAAGAGGCGTTCTCAAGGGTAAAAGGAAAAATCAACAAATGCATTTTATTTTGGAATCACTGTTGATCACAAGAGCAACAGCTTCATGATCCCGCTTGATCTCCGTCACGAATAAACCGCTTTGTGTTTCTTGTGCCATGTAATCTAAACTTGTATTTATAAATTTGAATATGCATATTACACACTTTTCTTGAAATATTGAGTTTGTCTATAAGGCTCGCTGTCGGTCGTCTCTCAAGATGAATGAAGAACGGTCCATCTGTTAGAATTCAGTACTCTTGTGTTTTATTCAGAACGACAAAGAGCCTTTCTTATTCAGCTTTCTCCTTATCCTGAGAACAAAACAAACTGTCAAAGCACGTTTTAAATTCGGATTAACATGCATAATCGCTATAATACGGCCAATGAACCATCCATCACGTAACCTTTAACTTTATGAGGAACTCTGGAAACAGGCTTTCCTCGAGGCAAAGGCTTGTTTGAGCAAGGTCTAGATTTAGGGAGATTAGTTTTTTCCAGCGCTTGCAGTGAATTCGTGAAAGAAATCATAACAAAGGTTGAAAGCAGCTGCGTTAAAGATCACCTGCTACCTCCATCTTTATCATAGATGCCTTTAATCCGCCTTTTCAGTCAGAAGAAGACCTTTGACTTCCTCTACAAACTGACAGCATGTCTGTCTGTGTATCAGGTTACTGGGAAATCGTTCTTTGGTGTCAAACACAGGACAAACTTGCTGTGACTGGATGAAGCAGGTGCTTCGTGACTAGAGTTTCATTCTATTAAATGTTCCCTTATCTCAAACAATCCATTAACTCTGTATACATTATATATATATATATATATATATATATATATATATATATATATATATATATATATATATATATATAGATTATTTATAGATTTTTTTTTTTTTGAAAACTAAATGACTATTTACACAGAGCTGATTACTAGAGATAGATAAAAGGTTGAGCTATTTTAGCAAAAACAGGTTGGATGAAAAAAAATAAATTTATGCAAAATAGCAAAATACAAAAAACCACAGAAATAAAAAAATACCGCAGCTGGCAAAAAAAAGAAAAGAAATAAATCCCATCTTACAGACAATTGATCGCGGTGTTTTAGGGCCAGATTATCTGAGATACCGATCTCAAATATGTTACCAAAAATGCTTTTTAGTTTTGCTACTAACTAAAAGTTGTAACTGCATCTGATAAGAAGAGAAACCCGGTCAGCTAAATCAGTGAGAGAAACACGAGCTAAACATTAAACATTCGCTGCATCCTTGGATATGAATGAAGATCTCGTACCGTATACTGTACTGTAAAAAACACAAACAAACCAACAAAAATAACCTTCTCAATCGGCACCACAAGCAAAAAGAGAAGTTCATATGTTCTTTTTAAGAAACCAACGGAAATCCCCACGTCAAGATAGAGAAGAAAATAGGACGAGAACAAAAGCATTGCAGAGGCAAAACAGAGCATTGTTATTTTATGCAAATGATCAGGATCGAATGAAAGGCAACAAATAAAGGCATATTTAGAGGGAAATCGGAAGACATTTGAAAACAAAAACTTGAAATTGAAAATAAAAGTTCACGATGGCAATTAAGAGAAGAGAAGAAAAGAAAAGGTTTTGGTTTTAGTTAGATCTACATACAATTTAAAGCAATTTATAAAATGCAAAAAAAAAATGGCAATGTCATTCATGTCGATATTTTAAAAAAAACAATTGAAAAGACCGCCTCTTGACGTCAGAGACCCGCAGACGCATGAAGCCGCGCGCAGGGGACAGAAGAAGTGCAAAACACAGGTAAGAAATGAACTGTCTGGCTTTCTAAAACCTCAACGGCTTGTTTAAACAAACTATTACATTAGTATGTGGTCCATAATATTTGGCATGCACGCTATAAAACTTTTCGACGTTCTTTGTAATAGCAGGTAAAAGTTTTTTTGGGGAGTTGTGTAAACTCTGAAACGATTCGCATGCTTTTAACTGCATTCTTTGAAACGTAGCCTATTGTTTGCTAATGGCTATTTTGAGCTGCTAATATTAAAGTATGTATTATTAGCATTTTTGTAGGCTACTTTAATATTTTTGTACTTTTCACACACACACACACACACACACACACATATGAGTAGCTTACCTAAAAGTAATATTTGACACTGTCACTTGTGGAATAAATAATTTTTTATTTATTTTTTAAGAAAAGGTTGATTTATCACTGGTTTATCGGCTATAACAAGTACAGTTGGATTTTTGGAGAGACAGAATGCTAATAACATGTACATGCCTGTTAATCAAAGGGGAAAAAATATTTTAGAAAGTTTTGAATAAGTGTTACTCAATAATCTTAGCTTTTTTAATCGTAACAGATGTTAATTGACCAATGTGAGCTTATGTAAAGCGTCTTTTTTCCTCTTTCTTTTGCTGACTGCAGATGAAGTCTTCTTTGTGCCCCTAAATCAAGAAGGAACAACCTTTTTTAATACGACCTTCTTCAAACTTAAAATATCAGAAGGTCTTTGAGTCTGAGAGACTGATCTTAGGTTTGGGCAATGGACCAGAGAAGACAGGTACCCTGGAGCCAAGTGGTGCGGTTCAATATAGACTTTTATTACGTTTATTAAGAGGCCAATGAATATTTATAGTATCAAGCAATACAGATAAGGCGAGATTCCAATGATGTCTCAAGTTGCGATTGAGTAATGTCTATGTCTCCAACACAGTCTCACGACCAATTCATAGGTGTTTTACGAGGTGGCTAATTCGTACGAAGATCAGCCTGATGTCTCAAAGACTGCAGAGCACACAGGCCACAGACGGCACGTTTGCACAGAATGTTCTTTTAAATCTCACAACGGTAACTTCAAGACAGTCGCATTGAAGGAATTTCCCTTGCGGCAATTTTGAGTGACTCAGTAGAGCGGTATGCGGTATCACCGCACATATTGTTAGCCTATGCATATATATATATATTGTTTCTCTGATCACAAATGCAGACATATGTTTACGTTAACGATAATCAGTTATTTCTCCTCTGGATGCAAACAAATTTGTAATGTCGGGACATGGCATCACTTTATGGTAGGGGGCGTAACATCTCCATCAAACGCTTGAGGTTTTCGGCCAATCACGATGCACTGGATAGCTGGCCAATCAGAAGACACCTCGCTTTTTTTTTCGAACGATGAGCTTTGTATAAATCATCCCGTTTCGGAAGGCGGGGCTTAGAGCAGAAACAATAATATATTATGTGGAGAATATTGTGGTTTTTGTACCAGTTACGCAGCTTGAGCCGAATTGTAATCTAAGGCAAGTTGTGGGCTAATGGATGGGGAATTGGACCCTTTACCCAAACGTCAAGGGTTCGAGGCCCAAGTCATGAAATACTTGCGTGTACACAGAATTGAATTAATAATATTCTTGAGGCACGACTGGGGCTAATGGCGTTATTAATTAATTTATAGCCCTTAAATACTGGGTCATGCGCCATGTTTTTCCGCCTGCCTTAACCACAGGAATAATAGGCTCATTGTAAGGCGAGGTTATTGTACGAAGACACCATGATCAATTAATGGCTTTATGCCAAGTTCCTTATCTTTAGACAAAGGGTATTATTTCATTAGACTGGTTTATTAGCCTTTAATTTAGCTTCCTATGAAACCTGTGTTGTCTTTATATTGCGACCATAGTGATGGATCGACCATAGCCTCCACCGTTTGCGGTATTGGTTTGGGTGTGGTTCACTGTGTTTTTCCCATGTTTGTCTCGAGCTAAGAGAGAATGATAAAGTGTAGCATTCAGTACTTCTCATGTGCATCAGGTTTACCAGGACTCGGGAGCTAGACCTTTTAGCCTTGTTCAGATATCTGTTCGTATCCGGTTGGAATCTGATTGAAATGATTGGCCGTTCCACACTCTATAATGCATTTGCTCAGATCCGATTTGTTCGGCAGTGGCCGGGATCTACAAGAAAGAAAGGTTAAATTCCTGTGATGCCATTCAGAGTTGCTTCACTTCACAAAGACCCACCCCCAACCTCATCACAAGCCTCCAAGTCTCCGTTTTCTACAGCTGTCAGAGAGCTGCCATGACAGAATGAGTTCTTATCAACTGTCCTGTCAAATGAAACTAAACATTGACACAACGTTTAGCTTGCCACCTTGCTAACTTTCCCCATGGCTGTTCCGTGGGTGAGCCGGTTTGGTGTCGAGCTGGTTTGATTTCCTGAAAAATGAAGAAGCAGGTTTTCCAGTGCATTTTGTACGGCATGCGAAGAAGCTGTAGGAGATCGGTGTTCTGCAGCAACTTCAGCTCTGCAGCGTAACTCGAGGCTTGGTGTTCTTTCTATGCTTGGTGTACTTCACATACTGAGCCAGGGCATGATCTTTTCACGCACTCGGGATTCACTGAGCAGCAACAGAGAGGACCGTTGCTGTTTTATTGACATCTCTTATATTGTCATTCGCCGGTTCTTCTTCAGAGGCAACCTGGATCGAAAATGCAAAGGAGCGCAGAAATGCATCAGTCCACAGCTGCCTGCAGAACTCGAGCCATTCGTAAGGAATCTGTCACCTGTCATTTATTTAATCTTCATTCATACAGGTAGGTCATTTCTGTGGCACCCAGATGAAGGACTGATCTATTAACTACTGTCTTAGCAACAGATCAGTGGCTTCTTTTTGATGGGAATAAATAATGACTATGTATATTATTCTGTTGCCCCCAACTTTTCATTGGCAGAATCATCATTACAAGTTAAAATGTGCTCTTTGAATATAGGACCTTGTAAATGTTAATGGTGAAAAAGTCTGATCTGTTGTCAGTCAATAGACTATAACAGCCTCCATGTCCTTCACGGTGCCTTAAATGTTTTTCCACATTTATGCCTCCAGCAGCGTCGCACAGATGCCGGTGCTACAAACATCAGTTTGCATACAAATACAGGTTAGTTTGCCTTGATTCCCAAAGCCCTTGTGGTCTGTTTATTCGTAGATCTAGCTAAACCACCTAAATAATCAGTAATAAAGTAGCATTTGTTTGCACTGTTTCAAAGGAAATATTGCACCATTTGTTCAGTGTATAAAACTATTGACAAACATGCTTTTAGAATGTATATAACAGTAGCTTGTATGATGTTTTGAGCGTATAAATAATAATTTTTATGCATGACTAGCATGGCTATTTCCACTAACATCTATCGACTTCATAATGCGCATAAATAGTACTGGAAAACTTATATAAATACGCAAAAAATTATTTTATGTGTTTTATAATATGCAGTTTTCACATGCATATTATATGAAATTTGTTGGCATGCATACGATGCATAGTTTTCGCAAATATGCTAAATCTACCCCATGACCCTTGTGCACGCCAAAATTCATTTTTGTGTATCTATACCACGAGTTTTTGTTTATATCTACTATTCATACGCACACTCGTGAGATCAGGTAGCAGCAAATACGACCAAATTGTACCATTTCATATATTGCTTGAATATTGTTATTAAATGCATGATTTTGTTTTTACAGCCTGAGTATTTCCTTTCGTTTCTTTCTCATGGGTTTGCTTAGGTAGGGTCGGGGGTATAAAAATACATTGTATAAACATAACGTTCAGTAAGCGTCATAGCTTCATCTCTGTTAACCAAACCCAGGAGAAAAAGAAAAGGCACCAACACCCTGCAAGAAACAACAAGAGTATTTACACTACATACAGTTTACTACTAACTATACACAGTATGTGCGGAAACGTCAGTCAGAACAGAGACTAGAGCAAGATCATGAGGCAGAAATTGCACACAGGAAGTAATAATAATAATGACACTGCTCCTCCTGTGGTGGTTGGGAAATCCCCTTTCTAATGTCTCCTTTAGTTAAAAAGCTTATGTTCATATAGTTGCCATTCTGTAGCTTTCTGCTGAGGAAAATATACTTGCATAAACTTGACATTTACCTTGAAAAAAAAAAAAAAAACTCACTTGTTCGAAGAATAATTATAGAAACGCATTTTATGCAAATGAAACACAAAACAAAAATGCAATGTATGCAAAACAGTTATTTTTTAAATAATATAATTACAGGAAATATTTGATATGGCTGTATAATTTTTCCGACGGTATTGTTTTTCAGCGAACGAAGTGAGTAAAAACTAATTTTTGCGAGAATATGTGCATCAGACGTGCAGGGTCTCAAGACATTTTGACTCCGGGATCATCTGCGATTCATTTTATGCGTTTGTATGCTGAACATTGATGCTTATCTGGGACAAGCGTATTTTTGAAGGGGTTTTTGAAGTAGGCTGATTAAAACATGAATAAGGAAAGCACAGAAACTTTGATGAGAATGATTGGGGTTTTTATTACATTCAGTGTAAACGGCAGCTGATATTGGATAATGCATTAACAGTAACAAGCCAGCTATGAGGTCCGGACCTCGATAAATGTTTCATGTTCAGAAATAAAACATTTTCTCTGAATGACTAATTCGCTGTTAAACCTCATGAGTTTGTGTATGACATGTATCTTTCAGTTTAGACAGTTTGCAAGAATTTCAGCGTCAGTGGTATTGAAATGATCATTGCTAGATGCTGATGAAGTACACAAGTCTCTTTGAGAGAGTTATGAGTGATGATATGGGTTGCCAGATCCACCTATTTTAACGTTTAGACCTGTCTTTTCCTGTCTTTTCCACTTAATTTTACATTTTTACAAAGTGAATAAAGTAAGCTGTAGTTTAGAGTAGGCGATGTCTTTATCTTGTTCTATTTGCAATATTTTATTTCAGTTTGATTTTTATTTATTGTTTTTAATAGCGATCAGTGGTGGCTGGTCAATAGAGGGCGCTGGGGTGCCGTGCCCATCATGCATAATTCAACAAGATTTGCAAAATAAAATTGCAAAATAATCACAAACGTGCATTATTGCAATATTGTTTTTATATAATTTTTGGCCTGATGTCCGGTATCTTATTTCATATGGTATCATTCAGTTTGTATCATTCATATTTTTTCAGCATTTATTAGCCTTATTAGGTTACAAATTGCATTCAATCCTGCTGCCTGCAGTAACAGTGTTAATTAAGTTTTTCTGCCTCATTCTAATAAATGATAAATCAAACTACTACCATATGCAAACTATTAAGCACTAATTTTCTGTGGAACTGAGTTCTTGTTTTGTAAACAGTTTTCTGTTTCGACAGTCAACAGAGACACCCCAGCCTTCCTAAAACTGTAGTATAACAGTGCTGAGAATTACATCATGGCAATGCTTTCAGAATGAAATGTTTGTCAGAGATGTTCAGCGAGTTCTGCTGGTTTCATTGATATGTATAAACACATCTCACACGGCCTATACATCACCCTTTAGATACCAAGAAGTTTCAGCTCTTAGTATTGTAAGTCATGGGTTCAATTCCCATGGAAGGCAAGTACTGATAAATATGTCAACTGAAAGCAGTGCGTATGACTTTTCATAAAAGTGTTGGCTAAATGCAGCAACAGTTAAACTTAACTGTCTTCTTGCTTTCTGTCAGCTGTGAGAATCAGCACTGAGCATGTGACCTGTGATGCACTGAATAGGCACGTTTTTAATCATACTAAATGCTGACTGCTGTTTATGCTAGGGTTTGGTTGATCTTCATTTTCTAGCAGCAGACCTCTGCTAGCAGATGATGTAAAAAAAAATCGCCTTACACGATGCAATCGTTTTTGCTAAAAACACACACACACACAAAAATTCAGCTTAATAAAATTTCACATTTATTTGCTGAAAATTGAGAAAAATGTCTCGGAAATAAATTTGCAATACAGTGTCGTCTTGATTTAATAGTATGTTTCTTTTTCCACCCATCCTGAAAACAAAATAGCGCTTATATTAGTTTATTCTTAATCTCTTAAAGCAATGAAATACTGTAGCATATATGTTATGTGTAGTATATATATGTTAAAATATATATTATTACCTCCTGGATTCCGTCGAAGAAGGTATTTCCTAACTTCATCGTAGATGAAGATGAGAAGTGAGTATGGGACTGCAGTGAACCACCACAATGGTCTGCATGAAAGAACACAAGGATTTTTATTCTGTTTTTTCAATTGCTCATGCTACTTAATGTCAGATGAAAAGATCTGAGCATGAAGAGACATATGTGCAAAAGTCTTGCCTTAGAGGATACATTCTGACGGCAACGTCCATGCCTGGGCAGTAGGACAAGAAGGCTGCCAGAGCAGCTTCCTCAAAAAAGGCAAAGATGAGGACTTTGTTTCTAGGAAAGAAGAAAAGAACAAATTGTGATAAGGCTTTATGGTGGGCAGCCTCGAGCTGCAACTGAACAAACAGTGCACCAAAACTTAATGGCTTCTTTGAAGAGTGTTTGCATCCCTTTGTTTACATACTTCATTCCCTGCTGTACGATGGAATTTCTTCTGGTCTTTACAATGATCAGGTCACCCCACTGCACAACTACAATGCTGATGAAAAACGCTGTGTGGCACGTGGACTCTATTATCTTTCTGGCCTCAAAGGTCTGCATCGGAAAATTAAAACACAGGAGCCAAGCGGTGTTAATAAAACTATTTTAAAAAATTATTATGCAAACATGTTTTGGTAACAGTTTATTTAGATTGTGCCTTTTGAGCAGTTGACAATTAGCAACTTACAGTACTCTTATTAGGGTATTAGTAGACTGTCTGCTTAAAGGAACACGCTGGTATTTTAGAAAATAGACTCATTTTCCAACTACACTAGGGTTAAACAGTTGAGTTTTACTGTTTCTGAACCCATTCAGCCGATCTCCTGGGCTGGTGATAGCACTTTTAGCTTAGCTAAAAGTAGCTTAGCATAGATCATTGAATCTGATTAGACCGTTAGCATCTCACTCAAAAATGATTTCCTAGACCGCTGGGGCTAGGAACTATACTTTCATTCAGGCGTATAACTCGAGGAACTGTTCAACTGTAGGGGAGTTGGAAAATAAAAAAATGTTGTGTTCGTTTAATATCTGTTAACTCTTTATTATGATGGTGTCCCAACATACCTTCTACTAGTAAATCTTTTTAAACAAGTACATTTGCATTTTTATTCTAACCCTAACCCAAACAATCCAATAATACTCTACTAATGAGGGTCAGTAGATATATAGGTGCAACATTACATAGACAAGTAAAGATGTTAATAGGACTTTAAAAAATGACACATTTCATATTTGGCTCTCTTACCCATTGTTGACCATAGCTATCTTCTAGGTCACTGATAGATCTGTCTTCCCAACCAACTCGAAGTCCTGGCAGATAACTGGGCCAGAATCCGTTCTCGCTCATAACCACAATGTAGGTGAAGAACCCTGCAACTGCTTGGATCATACCTAAAAACAAAAATCAGTAAAGTCAATAGCTTGCCCATATAAGTTTTTGTTAAGACTATGTGTAGAATTGCTTACCGATTTGACCGTAGGCCATACTGATGAGCCTCTCATTGACCAGCCTATCTGTTTGAGCATTTCTGGGTTGTCTCTTCATGATGTCATTTTCTGCATTTTCATAGGCCAGTGAGATAGCAGGAATCTGTGGAAAACAATTAAAACAAGCTAAAAACAGATGAATAATTACATTTTCTCTAGGGTAATAACCGATTTTTCTTACCAGGTCAGTGCCCAGGTCAATACAGAGAATGGTGACCGTGCCCAAAGGTAGAGGAATACCAACAAGGACAAACATGAGGAAGGGTGACATCTCAGGGATCTTACTAGTCAGTGTGTAGGCAATGGACTTCTTCAAGTTGTCAAAGATCAGACGTCCTGATGTGGAAGCACACTCAAAAAATAAGCATCAAAGTGACCTCGATAAATAAATCTTCTTTTCAATAAATTAACTCACCTTCTTCTACTCCAGTGACAATTGAGGCAAAGTTGTCGTCCAGAAGGATCATGTCAGCAGCCTGTTTAGATACGTCAGATCCAGCGATACCCATAGCCACACCGATATCAGCCTTCTTCAGAGCAGGAGAATCATTGACACCATCACCGGTTACGGCTACAATGGCACCCTGGTTAGAGAAATAAAATGCATTCAAGCAATACTTGATAGGATCAGATAGATAACTGTCTGAAGGTACAGTACCTGTCGCTGACAGCCTTCCACAATTATCAGCTTTTGTTGTGGAGAAGTTCTGGCAAACACAATTTCTGTATGGTGTTGGAGGATCTCATCCAGGTGGCTTTCATTCATGTTCTTCAGTTCTCCACCATGAACCACACATGCCTTGGCGTCTCTAGAGGTACACACTGATTTAGCAAACATCTAAAACTATTCCACATCTGTTTCTGGTTGAGATGATTGGTTTACCTTGGATTGACCTCTCCAATAGGAACGTTCAAACGAGCAGCAATGTCTTCCACAGTCTCATTGCCTTCAGAGATGATGCCAACACCCTTTGCAATAGCCTTAGCTGTAATTGGATGGTCACCGGTAACCATGATAACCTGTATGAAAAGATTGATTCACTTAAAATACTTGTCACTTGTCAGTAATTATTTTAACATGATTTAACACGAGCACAGTATGTTCATGTAGTAGATCTTACCTTGATTCCAGCACTCCGACATTTGGCCACAGCGTCTGGTACAGCTGCACGAGGAGGATCGATCATGGACATGAGGCCGACAAAACATAGGTTCTCAGTTGGAAAGTTCACATTTTCAGTATCAAAGGCAAAACCCTCAGGAAACTGGTCATCAGGGAGGCCAAAGTGGCAGAAACCTTTGAGAGAGATCAGAATTATTCATGTGCTGTAACTTACCATTCTGTGTGTAGCCATGAATTTAATGCTTATCCCAAGGTAAACATCATGAGATGTCTTTACCCAGCACTCTTTCTCCAAGACCTCCGAGTTCTACGTAGGCATTTTGGAATGAATCTTTCATTTCATCGTCCAAAGGCTGCTCTTTTCCTTGAATCAAAATAGTAGAGCATCGATCCAGGATTCTCTCTGGGGCTCCCTTCATCACCAGCAGGTGCTTAGACTCTGAGGGATTGGGATTCTTGTGGACTGAGAGCTAGAAAAGGCATTTTTGAAAGGCCTATTAGGATGACCAGTCAAATCCATATCACCTCCAAAGAACAGCTCAACAAAATTACCTGATACTTATTGGTGGAGTTAAAAGGTATCTCACAAATCTTTGTGTACTTTTCTCTCATTTCAGTGACTGAACCGCAACACAACTCAATACACTTCAGCAGGGCAGACTCTGAGGCATCGCCAGCTGTGTCTCGCTGCAAAACAGATTTGATTGTGTTTTTACTTGCAATAAAACATAGCTAAACTGGCTATTGGAAAGTTGCACATCTTAATGTAGCACGTACAGATACTATGATAACTAAAGGGACACTCACGCTAAGGATTGGGAGATGGCTTTGTTCTGCACGAAAAACGGCACGATTGCAAAGCCCAGCAATACGTGCGAGGGTGGACCAAGTAGCAGAGCTCCTCTCAAAGGAGTTTCCACTCTGGTTCTCTGTGGTGTCCGCTTCATGAATCTGGTTGTCAAACCACATGTGAGCGACGGTCATTCGGTTCTGGGTCAAAGTTCCAGTCTTGTCAGAGCAGATGGTGGTGGTCGAGCCAAGAGTCTCCACGGCTTCCAGATTCTTCACCAGGCAGTTCTTCTTCGCCATACGTTTGGCGGTCAGAGTCAGACACACCTATGAAGTTACAAGTTAAGTTATAATTATTGGCTTAAGTGAATTGTATTCACTAATTTTAGTACTAGTACTAATAGTAGTACTAATTTAGTAGTACTAATTTTTAGTGTACTTAACTCTGACTTACAGTTACAGTGGCAGGGAGACCTTCAGGTACATTAGCGACAATGATACCAATAAGGAAAACAACAGCTTCCAACCACCCGTATCCAAGAATCAAGGACAAGATCAGGAAGGCAACACCCAGGAAGACGGCTACACCAGAGATGATGTGGATGAAGTGCTCGATCTCTTTAGCAATTGGTGTTTTTCCACCATCCAGGCTGGAGGCAAGAGATGCAATACGACCCATGACGGTATGGTCACCGGTGCTGATGACAATCCCTCTTCCAGTACCTAGGGTTTTATTATATTCAAGGAATTCATTTGTTCGGTTTGACCACAGCTATTGAAATGTATCCAACATAATACAGACACTTTTTTTTGGTACCTTCAACACAGTTGGTGGAGAAGAATGCAATGTTTCTGGTTTCCAAGGGGTTTTCATGGGAGAAGTCAGGAGTACGAGTCTGGGGCTCAGATTCACCGGTGAGGGAAGAGTTGTCCACCTGGAAAGAAAAAAAGAGGAAGTTTCATAAAAAGGCATCACAATTACATTCATAAACGGTTAACCTTACCTTGCATCCATGTGCAGAGATGATACGGAGATCAGCTGGGATTCTGTCACCACCCTTGACCTCCACAAGATCCCCAGCGACTACCTCCTCCGCATTAATGACCTTTTTCTCTCCGTTACGCACAACTAATGCTTGCTGCATAACCAGAACACAACCATGAGTACTTTCATGCCACGGGAAAGCTACAGCTGAGCATGAATGATTGCTGTACCTGAGGAACAAGGTTCCTAAAAGATTCCATGATCTTAGAGCTCTTGGATTCCTGATAGTATGAGAACCATCCGTTGACTATGACAACAAAGGCAAGCACGAGTCCCAGGTATAGCTGCAAAACCACAATTAGGTTTTTAGATAGCGTACGGCAATGGAACAATGAAGACAAAACAATTTCTCTCTCGTACATTGTCGTTCGCTGGTTCTTCTTCTGAGGCAGCCTGGATTCCATATGCAGTGAAACAAAGAAACGCACCAAACCACAGCAGTGTCTGGAATCCACCAAAGAGCTGTGTGCAGAACTTCACCCATTCTGGAGTCGTAGGAGGCGGTGTCAGTGCATTAGGTCCATCACGTTCTAAGATCTCTTTTGCACGGGATGAAGACAAGCCCTGCCATAGGGTATGAACATTGAGTCATGTGGAGAAACAATCTTAAAAATGCTTCAAATAAATTTGTAAACACCTATACAAACTCTTATGCAATTTCAAGACAGTAAAGTGTCTACACAAGTCTTGCTTGACTACAGGTTAGGTATCTTATGTGTACCATAAAACATTTTGGTTTTATCAAAATAAGTTAACTTACACTTACACCATATATATATATATATATGGTTAGAAAGAACATTAATTTGTTTTTGTCTCCTATTTTACATTAAATGAAGCAAAACATAACTTCATACAGGCAACACAAAACACAAAACATTTACTAAAAACATTTCCAAAACTCTGACTAAACCTCTTCCCACCTTATTTAAATCAGTGCCGTATTTGCGAGAGAGTTCATCCAATGTCAGCTTGTGGTCGTCCTGCAAAAAAGTAGCAAAGCTTCAATCTTCCACAGAGAAAATCTATAAATCCAGTTTTCTTTGTACAGAATGTTTAGGCAATAGTTAAGCAATCTAGGGAAGAAAGTATTCAACTTTTCTAGGTGGTTATAGTTTCGGATCATACCAGATATTTTAATGTGTGTGTGATGTGTATATGGATTTCTCACCAGCTCCACTTCTTTCTTCAGTTCGTTCACATCCTTCTTCTTTTTTTTACCCTTTTTGGGTTTTTTGATTTCATCTTCAGAAGTTGCCGTCAACGTGTAGTTATCATTCCCCGTCTATAAAGCATAAGACAAAGCATAAGCGTAAGACCATAGCTGACGAATGGAACAGAGCCAAAGATGAAATAAACACAACAAATGGAACATCAGCAGAATAAAACAATCCAGCAAAGTGACCAGGATCACTGCGGAAAGGACCGGCATGAGTCTCCATGCTGGTTTATGCTGGTTTGTTGCTAGTCTGCGTCGCTGATTAACCAGCATAGTCTGGTAAAGCTTGTAGACCGAAGAAGCTTCGCTAGTTAAACTAAGTAAGCATCCGCTTTGGGCCCAACTAGCTCACCAGCATCCAAAACACAACATATGCCAGTTGTTTTACAAGATATGTTCAATAGTCCACTCACGCCGAGCCCCATCTTCCCAGTTTATTGCAACCCTAAAACCTGCTGTCTTAGATGTCAGAAGTCGAGTCGGCCTCTCTGGAGACACAAGTGCCTGTGTGACCGGTACAAGTTCACAAAATATATATTCTGCCAACTCACCTGTGTTTTGGGGAGGAGATCTGAGAAATTTTGGGAGGGGTTTAGCACCTGTCATCCTTAACCTTTTATTTTAACCTTTCATTTATTTAACCTTCACCCATACCGGGTACGTCATTTTGGTCAGGTCAAAGAGAAGGACTCGTTTTAATGGTTTTGATGTTGATAAACATGGCAATATTTGCAGTAATATACTCAATATTAATATTTGCACTATTACTTATATATGCATAAATATTTATATAGAAATATATAATTTTCACATTACATTTAAAGCTAAAATACTATTACGCGGTTTTACTTATTCATTAAGCTAAATGAGTCATTGATTTGCTTTTATGCAAAAAAAAAAAAACGTGTTTACTTAACTAACAGTAAACTATCCGAAAGAAGTGTTTTCATACCTGGAGAGGACAGGAAAGTCGCCAGAGCAGTACAGCTCGGTTTCTAAGAAATAAATGAGATAAAATGATAACTTGAACTTTCGCTTTTGTGGCCTTTGGGGTCGTTGGAGGTGGAATGAACAGCCACAAGCTGGAACTGAACAAACAGCTCACTCTGATAAATATCAGTCCAATGTTTTATGGCAGCTTTGAAGCCCAAACATTTGTTTGTCTCCTTGCTGTAGGATAAAAATCATTAGTTTTATAGATGATCAAGTCGGCACTGACGGAGCATACGGGAACAGATCAGACGTCTGCATTAGTCTTTTGTGATGATTTTTGTTGTCCCTGTTAACCAGACCAGCTCGGCTGATCACCAGCATTTTTCTGGATGCTGGTACGCTGGTGCTTCCTTAACCAGGTTAACCAGACGAGAAGATTTTGTGACCAGCATTACCAGCACAAGCAATCTGGAACCAGTAGTATACCATACCATAAACCAGGTTGGGCTCCATTGGTTTATGACTGGTTTATGAACCAGGTAATTTCATGCTTTTTGGCATCTGTAAAGAAGATTCAAATAAATTGAAATTGATTCTATATGCGGACAGAATCAAGGGAATTAAATTGTGAATTTGCGACAGACTTTGTCTGTGTTTTGTAAACCATTTTCTGTCTGTTATCAGTCAACAGAGCTCTCAGGCCTCATGTCCTTCACAATGCCTGAGAAGTTTAGTCCACACTTAGGCCTGCAGATTTAAGGAGTGTAGGAGGGACAGTGTTTTATGTTACTAATCCAGAATTATTTCGGGTGAATTATGCAATTACGTTTAAAACGATTATTTGCAAGTGGGAGCAAAAATGGCCGAACGAGCAGCCAAAAAGTGATAATGAGGCATATTTAAACATATTTTCAATCGCCACCAAAGAAAACAACATAAAAAATGTCAATTCAACAATGATTTTAAATGCACAATTTCACACCTGGTCAGTTTATAGCGCTGTTGAGATTTTATAGCGAACTTTACAGTGCCGTGCATGTCATGTTTTTATTATTTCCTCAACTTCTGTTAGTTTGCTTTGCAGCTCAATAAAAGCTCCGTTTGGACTGAACAGCAAGTTCTGACGCTTACAGTATGTTTACGCTGTAGATCAAAGTCTCATTTTAAATATAGTATAGTACAAAAAAAAAATCATGACAACACGACACCTTTCGGTCTACTCTTACCCTTTGACCCGCTCTGTCTAAAACTGGTTCTGCGGTCTTGTGGGTCACAGTTTTTACGATCGGCCCCATTAATGCAGCCGTATTTTGTTTCTAATAAAAGTCACTTATTAACTTGATATCATGAAATAGAGATTTAGAGTAGCAGCGTAACCTGTTTTAGGAATCAGCGGCGTTACGGTGAAGTAGGTGTTTTGTGATTTAACAGAACGAGCACTCTTGTAATACTCAGAAATCCATTAAAAAATAGTTTTTCCTTGACGTTGTAAAGAACATGCACACCGAGCCTCTCCTTTTCCACTAAAAACATACAATGAACACATGACGTGATGAACAAATAGCTGTTAACAGAGTGGGAATACGCTTCCTTATGTGTTGCTTATTTTTTATTGACATCTATGGATCCATTAGTGACTTTTAATATTCATGCGACCATCTCAATGCGCTAAATGTTCACACGCGAGTCACCAGACGACTGCAGTCTTGCTTTTATTAAACGTCCCTATTTCACGCAAACCTTAAGCGACGGCATTTTCACGAGAAGAACGCAGAACACCATCACATCGACATTCTGGAAAATAAAAAGGTGCCGTCATTCCTGTTATGACAACATGAAACCTCAAAAGAAGCTGTTTGGAAAACAGTTATGAAACCTAACAGGTAAAGGGTTTCATTCCCAGTGACCTTGTATGAAATAAGGAAAATATGGATGAGAACAGGTAACACTTTTCCCTCAATAAATTCTTAATTATTAATAGTTATAGTGGTTAAGTTTAGGTCTTGGGTAGGATTAGGGATGTAGAATAATAAGGCAGTAATATGTGCTTAAGTAGCACTAATAAATGGCTAATATTCTATTAATATGCGTGCTAATAAGCGACTTTACACAATATATACGACATCGTTTCATGTTCTTGTATGTTTACAGGCTCTATGAAGTGACCAGAGGTCACGGGGTCAGAAAGGAGTCGGCCTCCTCAATTCGTCTGATAAATTTCTCAGAATATCTTCCAGAGTTTGTTCCCGAAACACTCGCTGATGTTCTGAGAAAGGCCAGATCTAACGCGATTTGTGACGTTCCCCGACAATGTCATCATCCTACTTCCTGTATGACTGAAAGTAGCTTTAATAATCATTTAATCAGAAAGCGTTTTCCAAATTGGAAACAACAACAGGCAAACGTGCGACGAGGCAACACCTCACAATACTTTTTTGTTTATTTGCCTGGATGTAGCACACAAACTAAAAGATGAACGATTCGTCGTGTTTTCATCCTAAACTTGGTTTTAATCCAGGGTGACCGGCGCGGAGGTCAGAGCAGATTTTCTGTGACTTATTAGACAAGAACAGAGCAAGGACAGAGCAACCCCATCTGACCGGTTTTGTTCTGGATACGGAACAAGGTCAAAGGTCACAGATTTCCGCTTTAAAAGACTTCAAAACTACACCCAGAGCAGACGGGAGGCTTTTACACGGAAACCCCATCACGAAGATCGCCAGATAAAATCGTCCGTGATTCAGAAACAATGAAACGTCAAAGTAGCTGTTAATGCAAGCTGTTGAACGGAATTGAAGATGATACCAAGAATGTCTTTTCTTGACTGTTTTGAAGCTCTTTCTCGATGCTCAGAGATGAATAACTGTCTTTAGGAGTACAGTTTACAGTAAAGAGCAGAGACAGGCCTTTAAAGGACTTCAGCAAACTGCGTGCTACTGGTGGAGCAGATCCTTTCCTCTCACCCGTATCGATTACTGCTGGAAACATCCTCCGCTCTCTGGCCTGATGTGAGCTGGAGCTGTTTGTTCGTGCCGCAATGCTTTCCGTCTTCACCGGGTGGCGGAAATGAGTCCGTAGAGCCCGAGAGGCCATGCGTTTACTTTTATACATTTTCTTGAACTCAAGCATGAAAAAAAAGTTTTCTCATATGCTCTAATTTTGCCTACATAATTCAGCTTCATATAGTGTTCATGCATACATAATACGTAAAATTGCAAGATAATATAGCTTGAATTTTTTCATGGTACAAAAGCACACATGACAGTTATAAAATAGTTACCTTTGCACCAAGAAATATAAAAATGCACAACAGTCGTATTTAAATGCTAAAAACACCATGTTCATAATAAGTGGAAGCATAATCAATACACTTTATTTATGTTTCTCCTTCTCTGAAGAGAGCGTATATTGCCTGTAAAAAAAAAAAGCATAAAATATTGCAATTAATTTTCACAAATTACATATATACATTATGAATTATATATAATATCTATAAAATGTCCTATTGTATATTATCAGTAAATATTCGTGCAGGCAGTGAGACGGCAGGAAATGATCTTGGTGAAATGCATCAGTGCTGAATTCATTATTCACCGGATCTGAAGCCAAAAGCATTAAGGTCTCATTTTTACAGCTGGCAGCATCTCTAGAGTTCAGTTGGTGATATTAATGCACCAAAAGTTGGTTTGCCAAACGCTATAAAGAAGTCAATATCCTAATGGATCGGTTGAGCTCAGCCTGGGGAGAAACACAATGGAGAGAGCCAGAATGCCTGACAGATAAATAGCAGTATATGTGAATGAAACCGTTTTCGATCAAACAATTAAAATCCCAAACAATCACGAAGAAGAGACAGATGGCGCTGTTTCCCTGCGGTTTTCATTTCTCGCCACTAGATGTCGCTGAAGCGCTTTGTGCTCAGTCTGACAGCCGGAGGTTCTTCCACCGACATCCACCATTCACCTTTTTATGAAGAAGAACTGCATTGTGTCCACGACTGCCTCCGAATTAAAGGCTTATGCGACCAGCAAATAACTTTTGGTTTCACAAATTAAAGTCAGGTCAGGCCACCTGGATGAACGCCGGATCTCAAAACTAGTCATAAAGGTCAGGATTTCGAAAACGGGCATGCATTGGTAAAACCATATACTTGGCCAAGATACAGCCAAATGGAATCTGAGGGTGCAAAAAAAATTAAAAGTGTAACGTTAATGCCTTTAAAGTAATGTATATTCATAATCAAAAATTAAGTTGTGATGTATTTATGGTAGAAATTTTACAAACTACCTTCACGGGACACGACCTTTGCTTAATTTCTTGATTTTTGGCATAAAAGAAAAACGGATCATTTTGATCCATATGTGTTGTTGGTTATTGCTACAAATGTACCTGTGCTACTCACGACCACAAATGTCAGTAAATCTTTAGTTAATAAGTCAAACAGAGCCAGGAATAAAACTCTGTGTTTTTAGTTAATTAACAGATGAATATTGGTGACGGAGCACCTGTCTGGTTCGTTCATATTGGTGTTTGTCTGTCAGCGTGTTCATCCATCTATCTGTGAGCTCAGTGATGGCAGCGGTATTTCCAGCGTGTGTCATGTGACTGTAGATTAGCTCAATCGCTGCTAGAATGTCAGATTACAGGCATTGTTCTTCTGAACGCTGATTTTAATAGCCAGAAAATCCTCTCCTTGTGCCGTTGATAAAGAGCGTTTATGTGCGTAAATGGCTGCTCACATTATGGGCTGCATTTGGAGCGTGAGAATCACATTATTATTATTGTTATTATTTTAAACCATCACCAATGACAGCTTATACAACAGAAAATGAGTATGTGGAGATTTTTGTTGTTGCCTAAAAATAGAGAAAAATAAAAACAGACACGAGATAATTATATTTTTTGTCAGTTTTGCAGCTCAGGAAATATTTCTGAAAACAGTTGTGCTGCAATATATATATATATATATATATATATATATATATATATATATATATATATATATATATTTTTTTTTTTATTTATTTTTTTTATTTTATATATATATATATATATATATATATATATATATATATATTTTTTTTTTTTTTTTTTTTTTTTTTTGGCGAAATCATGCATTTAATTTTTCACAATTTTTTATGAATATTTTGCAACATTATTAATGTCCTCGCTGTCACTTTTGATCCGTTTAATCGAACAGCAGTGTATCTTATTTTTCGTATTATTTTTATTCTCAATTTCCTAATTTGTTTTACTTCTTTATTTCTTTGCCCGATTGCTTGTCAGTTCTCAAAATACGACGACTTTTCAAACCGAGTGGAAAACTACGCTCGTATCCTTGACAGACGTCAATGACTCCGATGCCGGTGGAAAAAGCCGTGACGATTCTTCCATATTTTTGTTGCTCCGTGGAAAGGAACGGCAGCATACGGGTCTGAAATAACATGAGGGCGAGCATTCATGATGTCAGAATATTCATTTTTATCAGACCTAATCCTTTAAATCGGTGTAAAACAAAAAAGAAAAAGGAAACGAAAACGAGCACAGCTGGGTTCCTCGTTTAAACTCGGCTCTCTGTAATGTAATCACGTCTCTGACTCATGTTCCCGTCAGATAAATGTACATTACAGCCTCTCCTGCTGCTCACGTGGAGCTTGCACCGGCTCAAAGCCGCCGGATTGTGTAACAAACAGAATCTCTAAGAACTATTCCATTGTTCACAGCCATGTGAGACCGAGTCAGAGGTCAGAGGTCACACACAGCGGCACGCAAACAGAGAGAGAAGGGAGGACGACCGGACAAAGCTAAAGGCTTTTGACAAAAAGCGGCTATTCACCTATTGCTCATTTTTTAGGAACGATGAGCCTGAAATGCTGCTCGCTTTTATAAACATGGTGGTTTAACAGGGAAGTGCTTGTTCTGAAGGCGCCGATTCGGGGTTTATTTGAGTTTTCAGGACGGCGTGAATTGTGACACTCCACCCTGAAGATTCACCAAATCCCACAGCCGTTGCACAACTGATAAAAATGAGCTCGAAACTTCTCGTAGGAGGAGAAAACCGCCAGTGAGGTCGCTTCAAGGGAATAGTTCGCCCCGAAATGTGAGAGCTGCATCGCTTGCTCCTCTGCAGTGAATGGGTGCCGTCAGAAAGAGCTGATAAAAACATCAGGATAATCCACTCCAGTCCATCGCTTAGAGCTGGATATTTCGTCTGACTATAGTATCTACCTGTTGGAGTGTTACAGCTTTTGCGTGATTGTTTTATTAAACAGTCTTTTGACTGATTCTGGCTCATTGCACATTTATGCACGATTATTCAAATAATTCCTTCGCTATGAAATTTGCATTAAAACGTTTGCCCTCAAGAGCAAACACGCAGCTTTTGTCTCCTCCGGATGTGCACCGATTTACCGGAGCGCTGCGGGTTATTCGGCTGTTGTTTGGACGCTCGTTCTCACGGCACCCATTCACTGCATTAACGCTGATGCAACGACACTTGAACAAACAAAGCTCATCTACATGTTGGGCGACCTGACGGTGAGAACAACTTCAACAAATTAACATTTTTGGGTGAACTGTTCCTTCTCAGCGGTTTCTTCCAGACAGCAGAATAATAAAGAGAGGAAAGTAAGCAAAAGGGTAATAAAGTAAACATAAATAAAGAGCCTTTTAAGAGAAACATCGCAGACACTGTTGATACTTGAGTGGAACGTATGAGCAATAAAAAAGGAATATATGAGCAATAAAATTTTCCATGACTTGTATTAAGTTTTTCCGCGTGGACGTGTGCTGTAACTGTTAAACATGCTGACAGGGTCGTTCGCAATCAGTCCGTAACATCCTTCATGTCAGCTGAACAGACGCTCGTGCCGTTTGTTAGTGAAGTGCGTGAGATAAAACTGTATTTTCTGGTGCAGTCAGGAGTTTCTGTGTTTTTCATGAATCGACCAAATACTGGGTCGATGTAATTCGGTCAAAACCAATCAAGACCAGTCATAAAAGAAAGTTCAAAAGGAGGTTGATGCATGTCTTTCATTGCATGTGTAGGAAGTGATAATGTCTTTAGTTTATTAAGCACGTGCACACACGATTCCTGGTGTTATTTTATATTGTTCACTTACTATTTATCTGTATATTCTAGTACAGTAAGTATCTCATATCTCCCTTTATTTGCATTTGCTTAGCATTGTTGTGCTGCTTTGTTATTTAGTTCTTGTTTTTAATGTTTCTATTTTAATTTTTCATTAAGTTTCAGGAATATTTCAGGCAGCTCCCAAAGCATTTTATAGTATTTTATTTAGCATCTATATAGATAATATTTAAAAAACTGTTCAAACATAGCAACTGCTGATTCCACAAAGGCACGTTCCTTTCTCTACCAACCGCCAAGTACCATAGCATTACCAAGTGCTAAAAAAATCACATTTTTATTTCATTCCTTCAAATTTTGTCAAACCTCAGGCCTCACTTTCATTTGCATTTATTTCAATAATGTTCAGTTTAACGTTATGGGGATGCGGTGTGCTCACCGAGAACAAGCCAACACTGACATAAATGAACTGGATGTTTTCTTTAAGACGACTCTTTAAGCTTTCCTACGAGCGTGATCCACTAGATGCCAGCGCAGAAGAGCGCTCCATTAGCTCCTGACCGATGATCCGGTGGGGCTGTTGCTGCCTTTATTGGCTCGTACATCACAGCTAGGCGCACTGCACTTCTGCCTGCGAACGGCTCCCCGGGGAGCGCGGCTCTCGCTGCACCGGTCCATCGACGAGCACTAACGCCCTCCCCTCGACCGCCACTGCAGTGCAGCACGGAGCGAGGAGGGGGCTGTCAGATATATGGCTTAATCTGCAATCAGCAGGATTTCTTTGCACTTGCTGGATGGACCGAAAAGCTTTTAGTTAAATAAGCCAGATGATGCACGGCGCTGTTGCGTGTCTTATACATTGCGATTGCATGCGTGAACAAAATTCATCGTTGCATGCTGTTGCTAGGGTGTTCTCGGCGGTTGCTGGGTGATGTCTTCCTGACTTTCGGTGCATCGATGAGATTTTTTTTGCACCGAACTGTTGCATCCGGCGATCGCCGCACCGAGAGCACTAGCGATGATCGATTGAACGCCATGAATGAACAGACGAAAAAATAAATCAGCACATAGAGGCGTGCCTTTCTCAAGCTCATCAGGTTAAAACAAGACTAGCGTTGCTTTTGTTTGTTCCTCGCATATCAGCCATTACAAAACAGCCATCGGGTTAATTACTGCTCTATTATTAGAGGTTTCCGTCTAAGTGCACATAAAAGGTTCAAAACAGCTTGCATCAGCATAAATATTCATGCAGGTTCAGACCAGCTTATCTGGCGGTTTCCTAGCAGGTAGGAACTGGTAAAGTGGGTCGGTCAGCATGATTCTTGTGAAGCTGGTTGACCAAAGCGGATTTCTTGCTTAAAGCTAATAAAGAGGCCTGATAGAGGCAAACCGACGTCTACAACAAACACTGGTGGGTGGAGCGGAGACACACTTCAGAGCCCAAGAAGAGCCCAAACTAATAAGAAAAAACAAAACCACAGAAGATATGGGAGATCAAAAGAGGAAAGTTTATATTAGCGCACCGCAGGGAGGAAATACTGATAACTCTTAAAACGATGTAAGAGAAATGAATCCACTGATCTGCGACAAGACATTTCAAAGCTCCTCTACAGAAGCGCATCTGCGATCGCTGAATGCTCGTGCAGTTTATTAAAAACAAATCACCTCTAAACTTAAGTTGGGAAACAACGTAGCAAAAATAAAACTTATTTAGTGTATTTTGGGCAATACCGTGTTCGTTCAACGTTTAGAAAAGAGGGGAAAACTAAACTTTAAAATTATTTAAAAGCATACATTTTTTGTTTATTGATATTGTTGGTTCCGTGATTGATTTAGCTCTTTATTCTACGTTGCGTAAAACGTAAATAGATGTAAATGTAAAAACACTGTGTTGTACAGTCTGAGCTTTTCATTAATGCCATGTTTTGTTAGATGATTATTCATAGAAGCTCTTCAAAAACATGCTCCATGTAAATTCTCCATCAAACAAATGCAAAAATCATGCTTGTTTTCAAACAGGTCTCCAGCGGCTGGACAAAGATGGGTTGCAGGGACTCTTACTGAAAACATTAATTTTGTAAAAATGATGGATTACTCACACAAAAAACAGCTGATAAATAAATAGTTCACCGTTATTTAAACACAAAAAAAGACACAAATAATTTTATTAACCAAACAGTTGACGGCAGCCATTGTATTTATTTTTTCATACTATAAAGTCAGTGGCTTTCATTATATCTCATTCTGTAAAGTATCTTCTCTTGTTTTCAGCAGAAGACAGAAACATGACATGAGCGTGAATAAACGATTTGTCACCTTCGGGTGAACCGTCCCTTTAAGAAGGACCTCAATGTGAAAGCAACCATAACTCTTAAAACACTACGATGTTCTGTTATTCTATTTTCCTCTCATTCTCGCACAGACATGTTTGCCGACACGTCCGCTGTCCTCTTATAATTCATGGCCTGCTGTTTCTGTGTCCGTGTTGGATGGGGACATTGATTGCATTGACCACACAATCACCTTTCATTTCCGAGGGATTGAGTGATTGAAGGTGCTGCTGCAGTATAAACAAAGTGAGCTCATCTCCAGGAAAACTAAAATATGTTCTCAGAATGCTTCGCTAATACTTCCATTAAGCTGGAACTTTATTTCTGTCCAGTTTTATATAAATATATATATATATACTTCTATACATGTATATACTTCTAATATATACAGCGCTTCTATGTTCATATGTCCATCTGTAATGATCACGAATGAGTCTGTTTTAAGACGAAAAGACGGAAAACAGATGTTTTCCTCATGCTAAAAGAGATAAGCAGATGTACGTGTGAGAAAAAAATGTGTGTATCGTGAATACGTCACGGCTGAAGGGGTCTAGTCTAACACACACACACACACACACACACAAACACAAACACATATATATGTGTGTGCGTTATTGTTAGACGTTCTAACGTTCCATTTCTAACATTCTAAGATCCCATTATAACATGTAACTTTATCAGAATGTTACTTTTGAATGTTCTCTGAAAATTCTGCAACAATTAGTAGCATTCAAAACACGTTAGACAAGCATAAACTAATTCCTAAAAGGAATAACTAAAACTAAATTCCATTAACTAACCCTAATAAACAAGTAACATTATTAAGGGGAAACACTCTGAGAACATTCCCTCTTAGATGGGCCATCTTTAGGACAGAAATCAGACTTCTTTAGCATCTCAATTGTGCAAACAGAGAACATGGCTATAGCTTTCGTCCGCTTTTCAATCTGACCTCAACCGTTTCTCCCCCAAAAACCAAATGGTCTTAGGAGAAACATCTCAGAAAGAGTTGATACTTCAGTAAACCCTAAGTGAGAACTCCAGAGTCATAAAGCCGTCCTCTGGGAGCATCTTGCCGTCATTAATCCACTCCACACTATTGTACCTGGCAGCGAGGCAGGTTTCCGGCTCGTCTCTCTGGGATCCGTCTGTTTTCGCCTGCAGGCAGAGATGAAAGAGACGTTCGGCTGCATAAGGAAATGTGTTTATTTGTTTAGCTGCGCATATGACGTTCTATTATAGGCGGTCGTGGGATATGCTCCGTGTATTTCATGGAAAAACCGATTACGGTGGCACCGCAGCAGCTGCTCTTGCTCGCGGATTGCATCACGATCATTTCGAACTCATCATTTTTATATCTGCAACATGACTGGTGATTTTCTAGGATGCGCGCCGCACGATCTGAAAGATGCTTTAGTCAAGACGGAAACGCGTCCGCGCGCAGGCCTAGTCTAGCAAGTCGTACGCGCGAGTGGTGCCTCACAACGCCAGCATCCGTTTGATAAATATAAACATATTAACACACGCTTACCCCGGCTGTCGTTACTATAAATGTCGTGTGTGATTGTGGGAGGAGAAAGCTCCGGCTCGAAATGAGCTAGAGGAGGGAGACCAGCTGCTGCGCAGCATTGTATCATGAGAAACTGTACACCACATGTTATTGCCAATGACGTCCATCAAGGGTAATAATAATATAAACAGGAAAACGGCCGCTTCCCAGCAACAAATGGAATTAAACTGAATTCGAGGGAGCGTAACGCCAGCTCCAGCTCAGAGATGAGGGCTTTCAGGATAGCTGAGCAACTAGCTCTGGTGCGGTATTCACATTTTCTGTATGCATAAAATTCTAAAAATGCAATACATAACCAATAAAATGGGGTTCTTTCAGGTTCTATGCATCTCTTAAAAGGGTTCGCCATTTTTATTTTTGTTGAGCGTACGCTAAAGCTCTAAAAATACAATAAAAATCACAAGATATGAAAATGGAGGAATAAAAAGTAAAAAAAAATCACGAAATTCGCGCTTTTGAATGAATCTCAATTCAATTGTGAGAAAAAAAACGTCAGAATGGTGAGATACAAAATCATAGATAGTTATGCAAAAAAAGGTACTACTGACTTTAAAAAAAAAAAAAAAAATATATATATATATATATATATATATATATATATATATATATATATATATATATCACAATTCCAACTGTTATTCTCAGTACATAATTGTGCGTTTATATATTTATAGTTTATATATTGCAATTCTGACTTTTTTCTCAAAACAGCATGAAAAAAGTTTGAATTGTGAGATAGAAAAATTAACATGAAATCAAATCAGTAATAAACGAACCACTACTTGCTTACAATAACTTTTCCTCGCGCAGAAACAGGCTTCTATAGTTTTAGCATCGGAGTATTTTGGCAAATCATATTAAAAGTGCTAGGCTAACACGTCTCTATTACTCAGTAGTCAGGGTATGCATGGGCTTTTATTTGCGTACCTGCAAGAGACATCTGTCACACAAAAGCAGAACAACAGGCTCATATGTATAATACATGGGTTAATATAATGACAGCGCTGACTGCAGATCACAACACCGTCATAATGTTGACACAAGATTTTCCCGACAGCAGCAGCAGCAGCGTTTCGATAGTGCAGGGAAGTAACGCAGTGTTTATGGACGTTCACGAAACTAAAGAGTATTATCCGAGATTGCTCCATTTCCAGCTGGAACACGTGACGACCCGAGGCACATGCACAACAGGCGGCCAACACGGACCGCGATATTACGATTAATGATCCAACCCCCAGAGAAAAACGCAATAAACCGACTGGTGATAAACAACGACATTTAAAGAAAAGCGTTTAAATTCACAGCTGGCGTATTACGAAGTGACGTCTGTCTAATCGAAACACAGCAAACAGAATTTAACGGAACTCAGCGAAATCCCACCTGCTGGATGATCACATTAACCAGTGCTGTTCATTCACGCTTCTTTGTCTTTCTTTTCTATCCCCGAGGCAATAATCGCATCCTTTAGAATAATGCTGAGAAAGAGCTCGGATTTCACAGTATTCTTGCTCAGGCCGCTTTATTAGGGCTCAAATGATATCCCTGTTAATTCAAGGATTTTACAAAACATCACTGCACACCCATTTCTCAAAGGCATTGGCAGATACACGTTGCAAGCAGCTCGACCCATGATGTACAAGCCGTTATTGTGGCATGATGGATTTGTGGGCGGGTGTTGACAGGAATGGTCCGGTGCACGCTGGTACCCGCCGTCCAGCTCCTGCCGAGATGCCAGGCTTAATGCCAGTGACTCACACACAGCCATAGGGCAGGAAACACAAAATCAGAGCACATATGCTCTGGTCTGGCAAATCTGGGGTTTAGAGGACTATTAGGATGCAGTAAAGCTGTGGCTTTTGGTGCTGATATACTTTTCTTCGTCTAGCTGACTTGAATGGCATTTTAATGCACTGAGATAAAGATAATCAGCGGCGCGTATTCTGCTCCAAATGCACTTGATTTTATGTGTGAAGGAATTCTTAAAAACAAAATGTACCAGCTTTCGCTAAAACATGAAAGTTTTCAACGTTGATAATAATGCATCAGCATATCAGAATGATTTCTGAAGGATCACTGAAGACTGGGGTATTGATGCTGAAAATTCAGCTTTGATCACCAAAATAAATTACACTTAAAATATATTCATAAATAATAGTTATTTAAATTATGATCATATTTCACAAGTATTTTTTATTTTCCAATTTTTACTGTATTTTTCTGTATGTCTATTTTTGTAAAATGCATTGGTGAGCAGAAGAAACTCTGTTTAAAAACATCTAAAAACCCTTAATGGATAATAATAATAATAATAATAATAATAATAATAATAATAATAATAATAATAATAATAAATGGATAATAATAATAATAATAATAATAAAAAAATCATCATTAATTTATCATTTGTTCCAAACCTAGGAGCTTTTTTGAACTGTTGAGCTGGGAAAAAAACCTATATCTTCTTTTGAATAATTTTTTTTATTCATTTTTTTCAAACATGTAAAAAAAAAAAAAAAAAAAAAAAAAAAAAAAAAAGTTTGTATTTTCTTTGCCCACCCTGTTCCACAAAACTTAATTAACAGATAGTGGAATAAATAAATAACAAACACCAAATAATAATTACATGAATAAGTCACATTTTGTTATCAAACAGATATGTCAAATCAGTAGAACAAGCTCGTTTTGAGTTTTGCCGTTTTATTTTTTGGTTGAACTATTGATTTAACAACCCCACAATGAAGGAACACACAGAAGCACATGTGTATGTGTGAGTGTTTGTATGTGTGTGTGGTCTCAAGTGGGCTGCTCATTCAATTCTAATCATACCCGACCTACAGAGCAGAAGCCCTACAAGCTTCCCCAGGGGGATGATCGGTCTAAAAATAGCCGCTCTCTGGAATGTGAAAATGTTTCTCCACTCTAGACTCCTAGTTTGGCCAAGATATTCCCAACACCTTGTCATATGTTCGACGGCAGATGGTGTGTGGGATAATTACTGAATACAAACTGAAGGGGTGATTCTCAAAGGCACGATCAAAGGCGACGGACATGTGCTGTGCGTAAGCTACGAGACAAATTATGACAGAACAGTAAATCCTTGAAACCGGAATATATCAGAGAATACGTTAAAAATATATATTATCCTCAACATTTATAACTCACATGACATTGTTGGTTCTACGGACATGACCGATTCCTGGCAACATCCTAGCAACCATCCAGCAATGCTCAACTGCCTAGCAACATCCTGGCAATCACTTCAAACATACAACAACATCAAGAAAGTACCAAAAACAGCCTGGTGTTCCCCTACAATGCCCAATCTTCCAAAACAAATTTGCAATCGCCTAGCAATATCACCCAGAATATAATAACTAGCTACCTATCAAGACCCTTGTAACGCCCTAGAAACCATCTAAAAGCAGCATAACAACCACCTAGCAACACCCTAGAAATCACCAAGCAATGCCCAATCAACTAGAAACATCCTAGAATCCATCCAAACCATCATAACAACCACTTAGCAACCATCCAAAACACTCAGACAATCACCTAGCAACGCCCTCAAATCTCATAAAAACTACCAATGAACACCCTAGCAACCATCTTAAAACCCACCTAGCAATAACAGTCACTTAGAAAATAACCTAGAAACCACGCAAAACATCACAGCAACCATCAAAAGCAACCACCTAGCGATGCCATCTGCCTAGCAACACCCTAGAAACCACAAAAACCTAATAACAACCGCCTAGCAACACCCTAGAATCCACCACAAATCTCATGACAACTACCTATTAACACCGTAGCAACCACTAGAAAATCCTAACAACAACCTAACAATGACAAATCATTTAGAAATATCCTAGCAACCACACAAAACATCAAAACAACCACAGCATCTAGCAATGCCACCTACCTAGCAACACCCTAGAAACCACCCTAAACCTCATAACAACCCCCAAAACTCCCTAGAACCAACCAAGCGATGCCAGGTAACGTAGCAACCACAGAAAAGAACCTGAAAACCACCTAGCAATGCCCTACCACCAATGTCTTAAACACTACCCATATCACCATAGTAACTGCTTAGCAACCACTTAGAAATGCCCTAGAGACCATTAAGAACGTCCCATAATTCTCCTGTTGTCTTCTCACAGTATAATCACACACAATACAATGGCTTAACTTGATTGTATTCTGCCCTATTCTAACCTAATATTGCGAAATCTGCACGCAAATAACCCAGTTTGCGAGAGCCGAAATGTGCATCTGTTGGGTATCTCAAGCTCTTAGCATCTGCCTTCTGTTTGTCTGTGAGAAATGAACATCACAGCATATAGCTGCAGGGGACAAGTATACCTGCCTACCGCATCGCTCGTCTGCCATTATCAGCCAATATTCACATGCAGCCATCCTTCACTGTCTCCCTTTAATTGTGCGCGTGAGTTTCAAGTGTTTGTGCGCGGCGTGTTTGTCGGAGCTCTGGCTGTTGTCTCATCGCGTGCATGTGACTCATGGATCAGTAAGGCTGGGGATATTTTAATAAAATATCAGTGCCACACATTGCCTCATGTATTATTCATGTGCACTGATACTCTGCACTGCCGAACCGTCCCTTAAGCTTTGACAACACCAGAAACGGAGAAGAAAAAGCATCACTCCTCTATTCAAACGCATCTTCAGTCTGCATTTGCATGGTAAATAATTCTCAAGTCAACTCTTGATCAATTATCAGAGCCCACATTGTCACTTCACCTTGATTTGCTTAAGATTTATGAATCCGGGGACCGTGTGGAAACCGGTCACCAGGTGTTTCAGAATGAAGCAATAATTAGAAAGACAGATGATCATCACAGAGCTTGTGTTTTACATTTTGCTCTAGAGACGCGACTTACTGTGTAGGATCTGTTGAGTTGACATTTTTTCACTAGTGTTTTCACGCCAAAAGCACCCAGAGGAAAAAAGTTATCGCTGCGAGGTTGATCTTTCATAAGACTTAATGAATTTATATTCATTTGGATGTAAATTATGCCTCAGATGTTTCTCCTAAAATACCTTAGGTGAAAAAAAACACAAACAAATCAGGTGTTTCTGTTGTTTTGTTTTTACCCACAAGGCAACTTCAGCCTTTCCATAGTTCCAGCAATGATTCGTTCTCTGGTTCTCTGGGTTTATTGCTCACATGCTCACCTTTATTTCAAAGGGTCATGAGTTTAAAAACTAGCCTAAAGCTAAAAGTGAAGACCGTCAGACCAAGAAGAGCAATCCTGACTTAAACAGCACCCTGAGCGCCCAACCTTTATCACCCACAATACATTATTTATTTATTTGTTATTTAGGTTTTTTGGTGATTGAAAAACCTAGCGAGTTTGTCAAAGCGGTGGAATAAAATGTCTAGCACTTTAAATGGTTCGGAAACATTAGAAACCAGTTTACGTTGCATCACAGAAATTAGGGATTTTATTTGAACGTGTGAGACATCTGTATCATTAGCCGCTATGTAAATAACTAAAGGAAATAAAATCTTGAAGAATAACTATTTTCAACAGATCTATTTTCACTACAAACCAGCGCTTCGTGATAACCGTGTTACCGTGTTTATGGCCGCACAAAAAACTGTAACAAATGATTGTGAAAACTGAAAGGTTTTGTAAGATTATGAATCCTGCATTTCAGTACGTTATATTCAGCTGGATTTAGGACGGACCGAATACAACAATGCAAACCTCTTCGGGTAGGTGGCGCTTACGGAAAAGCAAAAAACAGTAGTTGCCTAGTAAATAAAACAACGCTGGCTTTATTACTCAGCATGTGAAAGTCAGAAACCTCTCTGAATCAGATTTGCACGAATCAGGTACGTTTACATTCATGTCCAACTTAGTTGAAAGGAGATCAGTTTGCAGGGATGAGAATTAAATGCACTAAATGTCAAGAAAAACAGCGATCCAACATAGAAAATTAGAGATTTTGGATTGAAAGGAATGTTGGATTTCTTTTTTGTGTATATGTTATACATAATTTGAGTGCTTGCTAATGGCAAATTCTACTTTGAATGAATGAATGAATGAATGATGAATGAATTGCTATGCACCATGTGAATGTTTCAAATCAGTTGTTTTAATGCTGCTTTTATTTGTATATTACTCAATAAAACATGTAAAACTTTGGGCCTACTTAAACAAAATAACAGTCCAATGTTCATCATGAACTTCCAGGCCCTCAGGTTCCATCCCCCTGCCTCACTGGCCCCCAGCAGCCGCTGGAAGTGGTTCTAAAGTCACATTTCGTTTTCAATTGCGGAAAGAAAACTGATTTCAAGAGAGCCTTAAGAGGGCTCTCAGAAATTGCACTTGGCCAAATTACAAAGACTGAGCCATCGCGCTTTTGATTTGCCTCAGCGGGTCCTTCAGTGAGGGGAAATTAGCAAAGTATATCTGCTAGCGAATTAATTATTCAAACGCCCAGATAAAGAAAACTTCTGTAGATTCGCCGTGACTAGAGAATTTCACGAAAACACGTCCGGATCATATCGCACACCGAAAACTAAATAAAAAACTATTTTGCATAAATTAAAAGAAGCGAATGGCTTATTTGGGATTTTAACAAATCCAATGTATTATTTAATTCTTCTGATTTTGAAGTAAAATGAAAGTTTAGTAACATAGCACTCTTATTTTGTGCATTATTAAAACAATGCTCATGCTGGCAGAAGAAACATTGTTCTTAAGTGCCTGTGTGTGTTTGTTTGGAATTAAATTGACTCCTTCACTTGAAAGAAAGTGCTCATTGGAAATTCGAATGGGATGTGTGGGCTTGGTAATCAGAACTGGAGCAAGACTGCTTTAATTAAATCAAGCCTCTTTCCTCCTCAATGACAGGAAGAGGCCAACGCTTCAGCATATCTCTGTTTTGTAGGTTGCTAGTTGTATACCTTGTATATTTTGGACTTGCCTTGTGATGTTATTAGCCTTTTTTTCGGAGTCTGAACCGCATCATTGACGTCTCCTGTCGCCGAGCGCAAGAGATGGTTTGTGGAAGTCTGATGGATATCGATTAAACGCCTCTTTCCTCACACATGTGGCTCTTTTGGGACAGATGACTGATCGCTTCAATAGCATGGTTAGTCTTGAGAAGTACGATGAAGTACTGCAGCTGAATACTTTGGATGAAATTTCACTTTATCAAAGAGAAACACTTTCATAGAGACTCATTTCCTAGAGGATTCACGTCGAGGAGCGAGTCTGATCAATAGGAGGTTCACTTGAAAACAACACGGCCCTGTAATCATCATTGGGATCTATGGTGTGGGAATTAAATTGATGCTTTTTAGAGTCACTGTTGTTGTATTTTTTCCAGATGCACTTGTTGGTGGAAAGATCCCAGATCGCTGTTGAAGGAAGCCAGAATAGCATTTGTTTCCATGTTATTTTGCCACTCTAATGAAGTTTTTTTCAGACGCGCATGGCTTATATCTGGTTTTGTGCTCTCACACAGTATCTATTCAAATTAGCTGTTGTTTACCGACTCTATTCTTTAAGGGGATGTGCCTGATTTAGTCGTTTTGAATGCGCCACAAACCAAATCCAATCCCAGACTCTGACACGCTCCATTAGGGCTCTTAACAGAAGTTAGTGGGGAATGTGCATTAGCAAATTGACTGTGCACGAGACTCCAGGGCTCTTGGTGATTGCCTATACACACACACACACACACACACACGCACGCTCACAACCTCCCAAGGAAACGGCTGATGCAATGCTTCCAAGACACATGGTAAAAAGTCTGCTTTATTGGTTTCATAATAACAGTCTTCATTCCAATACAATCACATTTAGGTTCTGCATATACAATATATTTTAATAAGCTAAAATGATCAACAAGCTCCATTTTGAATTAATTTCATTCGATTTTCGTGTCCAGAATGGTTCAGAATCGATATCATTTGCACATGCATGTCTGTCTACAGTTGAGGGTGCATCAAACACTAAAGCTGGTGTCTCTGTTGCTTTGAAGAGATATTATTTGCAGTCTCTCCTAAATGGTTTTCACTCCCTAAAAGACCAAACACATATCGGAGAACAACCTAATTTTTAGATGCATAGTCATGTGAAAGTCATGCAAAAATCATGCAGCAACACAACATGAACAAACGTGGTTTGCACAAACTGAACAAAAAAACTCCTACTCCGGGAAATGGGATTTACTTCTCTCTTTTGTGCCGAGTCATTCGCTGCAAATCTCCGCTAACCTCACCCTGACCTCTCGCTCGAGAGCCCTAGAGAATACGTCACTGTTACTCTACCATTGACTGAATCGCAAAACGAGAAGGATTCATTAACAGAAAGCACGACGTAGAATTGGAAGGTAAATTTAACACTGGGGAAATGTTAACACTACATTGTGTGCAAAAAAAAAACCTAGTCATTTAAGTCTAGTATTTATATATTGTATATTGAGTAAATTTGGCTTTGCTTTAAAATAGCATGAGGTTCATCCACTATGAGGATGCAATTACCATTTTTTTTCCAAAAGCTACTGAGAATGTGTTCAGCTCAGTAAATAATGCACAATGCATCTTATTAACGATAACCAAATTTTTGTATTATTCAGTTATTTTCCAGTATTGTCAAGAGGAAAGTAGTTTCAATTAAAATAATGCTCAATGAATATGATCTATCCTGAATTTAGGACTTTCTTCAAGCAAAATATAATTTGTTCTGATTTGGGGCTAAAAGGCCCAGATATTTTCATGCGTTTCAGCCTTTCGGAAGTGGATGAGCAACTTTGACTTGAATCAGAGAAATAGGCACAGCTAATAGTATAAAAACCATCCTTGTGCCTCAACTCACGATTTTGTACATTACACAAACAGCGGAAAAGTTGAATGAAAAAGATCAAACGGCTTGTTATAACCTTGAGTGTCAGGAAAAAGCACAACCTGATCTGTTCTCAACGGGTGGAATGGATACTTCAAAACACACAGAGTTTAATGACACAGCTTGCATAATTTCAACAAAAAAGAAAAAAAAAGGAACAGAATAAACTGCAAGTTAATTACGGGTAATTATACTATCAACCGGCATCCTATGAACCCAAACAAAACAAGATGAAAGAGAAACGCAGTTTCAACAGCCTCGTTTGAAAGATACGTGAAAATAGCTGTTACTAGCAGTGCGTGATCACTCAACAGAAAAAGACTGAAATAGATTCAGGCTCATCCAGGCTTGAACTACACAATCCCTCTTTGGTCTCAACTCCACCCGACTGCATTCTCTCAGCGTGGCCCCAAGCCAAACTTCCCTGGGAAACAGATACACACCTCAGGGAGATCAGGCTGTTAACCCGGGGCCATCATCTAAAGATAAAGCTCACAGAGTCAAAAGCAGAGAGGGAACGAGGGAAGGTAGCCTAATGCAAGATTCGGAAGACTCAGGATTCTTTCTTCAAATGATTTAAGGGTGAAGTGTTTAAGGCTAGGCTACATGTGCTCAAAAAAATTCAAGACAACATATACCGATAATCGGTTTGACTGATATTTACGCATTTACTTAAGTAGTTATTTAATGGTAGGCCAATAAGCAACATTACTAAATGACATCTTCATCACTCTATGCATTCAACAATGCAGTAACGTATTACACTTACATAAATGACTCAGCTACACAGGATACATCTGCATTAAATGCGTGACTATTCATCTACAATGCGATTATGACAATATCTAATTATGACATTTACAATGCATATTGTTTTTAATTGTAGTGCATTATTAGAGACACTTAGATGTCGCACCACATGCAAACACTGCTTCCACATAACGGCGATCTGACTTTTTGGTTTTAGTCGTTGCTATCAGCCATTAATAAAAAGCAAAAATACTGAATTGGTGGATCTCTAGAGACAAGACCCCTTTCACTCCCCTCCGTGATGATTCTGACTCATGATACTTTGAAACTGTGTTGGACGTGTTTTGTGCCAGATCTTACTCGTGTGGGTGGAGAGGAGTGGATCTGCGGTCTCCTCCAGGCATGAGACCTGGATTACACTTTCTAAACCCACTTAAAACACACCCACTCTCATTGAGAAGTTTATCGCACTGTAAAATGATGCATTTTTATATTTTATCAGTAGCTGAGGCTGTTGAAACGGACAGGAGGTTGGCAAGAATTTTTCATTCTCACCGTTTTTAACACTCGTGCACAGATTGACGCAGTTTCCCTTACAAAAAATATAAATATAATAATTTACCATGGTAACCACACCACATTTTTTCACCATACATGAGTTTTTACGGTTAATCTTATTATTGGTTATTCTGAAAATGTCTTGTTTTGCTTTAATTGACATTCCACACATTTTTAGCTTTTAAAGCAGTGACAATTATAGCAGCTATAAAGACTTTTTGGTGCATACTATGGTTGCCATGGTACATTTTTTAAAAGGTAAAGCACCAGACAAACAGGGGCATTCTGGGCATGCACTCAAGCTCCAAGCACTTTCCAAATTAAACAAACAAACAAACAAACTTATGAATAAATGAAAAGCAAGGAATGACACAAATGTGGGACCTGACTGCAAGTTTATTTTTATATTACACTTTTAAAAACATGTATAAAATTGGTCCGGCTTCAGAAACAAGGCACGCAATGTCTTGGTTCACGATCTCGGTGTTTGTATCAAGCATTCCCTATATAAAAACATCCAAATTACTGAGGTTAAAATTCCGAGCAGCGAGACAACCATGCAAATAAACTTGTGATGCAGACTGGATGCTTTAATAGTAGGTCTCCCTCTCCACCCAACCTATGACAAAAATATAAAATTCAAATTAGCTCAGCAAGAAGTTTGCATGCATTGTACATGATCTGTGTGCTCTGTTAATAATAAAAAGAAGCCATCAACTTAAAAGAAAAAAACTCCAGTGAAAAATAACAAGTGAGTGAGCCTTTTATCACGTTTTTCACTTAAAAGCAGTTCCCGAATGCATTTCAATGTGAAAAAAAAAAAAAAAAAATCTATCCAGATACACTTGAAAAATCTTAAAGTCACTAAATACTAACAAAATGTCTCATTCTAAATATGATTGACTATTATAGTCAATATTCAGATCTACATTTTTGTATAATGTCACCATGTCAAATCAGCTCACTAAGTTTGGAAGACAAAAGTAAAGTGAAAAAAAAAATTTATCTCTGCTGTTAAAAGGGATGGTGCAATTAAATATTCTCTTACCCCCTGGGCTGCGTCGAATGATAAGTTTTCGGATTTCATCATAAATAAAGATGAGGAGTGAGTAGGGGAAGGCGCAGAACCACCAGTTTGGTCTAGAAAAGAAATTGTACCAAAATTAATTACACCTGTTTTAGACAGATGATACACACACACACACACACACACACACTCATTAGCTATCAATATTACCAATAAACATTTCCCTAAAAATTCATTAAACAAATCACATTCAGATTGTTCTTAATATAAACAGTAAAGCCTTACTTTAGTGGGTACATTCTGAGGGCAACATCCATGCCTGGGCAGTAGGACAGGAAAGCTGCAAGAGCGGTTTCTTCAAACAGTCCAAAGATGAGAATCTTATTCCTGTAAAGAACAGCAAACATAAGACTTCATATCCCTATTTTGACCCTGTTTGGGTCTGGACGATTTATCGGCCATTTACTTACTTCATTCCTTGCTGGAAGACAGAGTTTCTTCTGGTCTTGCAGATGATCAAATCGGCCCATTGTACAATCACAATACTGGTGAAGAAGGCCGTGTGACATGTGAACTCCACAATCTTCCTTTGCTCGTATGTCTGAGATATTCAAGAGCACAACATCAGAAAAGAAACAAAATTACATGCCCACTGGATTCTAAAAACAGAAAAAAAAAAAAACACTCACCCATTGCTGGCCGTAACTGTCCTCCAGGTCATTGACGTGTTTATCATCCCATAACACTCGTATGCCCAGCAATGACGACGGCAGGAAGCCATTTTCAGCCAAGATGACAAAATATGTGAAGAACCCAGCCAGAGCTTGAATCATACCTGTGGAGAAAGAGAAAGCAAGGAGAATCAATCATCAGACTCGCAGTAGAGAAAACGGCCTGAAGATGATGCCAGTTTATGTGGTCAAGCGACTCTTACCTATTTGACCATAGGCTATGCTAATCAGCCTCTCGTTCACAAGTTTGTCCGTTTTGGGGTTTCTAGGTTGACGCTTCATGATGTCACTCTCAGCAGCTTCATAGGCCAATGAGATGGCAGGAACCTTAAAGACAAGACAATAATGTTTATTCATATAACATCATCCACCGAGGACAGGAAAAAAAATTAAAAATTATTGGTCAAGTGCATTGCTTACCATGTCAGTACCCAAGTCAATGCAAAGAATGGTGACTGTTCCCAAAGGAAGAGGGATGTTGGCAATGATGAAGAGGAGGAAGGGGGTAATCTCAGGGATGTTGCTGGTCAGTGTATAGGCAATTGACTTCTTCAAGTTGTCAAAGATCAGACGGCCTAAGTGGAAGAAATGTTTGAGGACAAAGTCTCAAAGTAACTTTCTGAATTTTTCAGTCAAGTACGTCCTCAAAACAATACCTTCTTCTACTCCAGTGACAATTGAGGCAAAGTTGTCGTCCAGAAGGATCATGTCAGCAGCCTGTTTAGATACGTCAGACCCAGCGATACCCATAGCCACACCGATATCAGCCTTCTTCAGAGCAGGAGAATCATTGACACCATCACCGGTTACGGCTACAATGGCACCCTGTGGACAAAGCACAAATTAATGTAACATTGTGTTATGACACGTCCAAGTTCTTGTCCTAAGCAGCGACGAATGCAACAAGCTGTTTCGCTAATCAACTGCTGTTATGTCACGCTGGGTAGCTTTTATATGTTGGACTAAACTTCTTACAGTGCACCAGTCAAGTAAAGTAGTCTTATCAAAATGACCTGAAATTGTAAAGATGACTAACCTGTCTTTGGCAGCCTTCAACGATAATCAGCTTCTGCTGAGGAGACGTTCTGGCAAACACAATTTCTGTGTGGTGTTTCAAGACATCATCTAATTGCTCTGGGGTCAGATCCTTCAGGTCACCACCATGGATCACGCAAGCCTTGGCATCCCTTTAAAAAAAAAAAAAAAAAAAAAAAAAAAAAGGCATTAAATTAATGTGAAAACTGAATGCATTAAAAGTTGAGCCAGAAACTTCCAAATTGAGGAGGACGAATCGGTTACCTTGGATTGACCTCATTAATAGGAATGTTCAAGCGGGCAGCAATGTCTTCAACAGTCTCGTTGCCCTCAGAGATGATACCCACTCCTTTGGCAATGGCCTTGGCTGTGATTGGATGATCACCAGTAACCATGATAACCTAAAAGATAGATTTTTATTTGCTATTAGGACACCTCTGGTTGTTTCTTCAAAATCTCAAGCAGATATTAAAGAACGACTATGACGTACCTTGATTCCAGCACTCCTACATTTGCCCACGGCATCTGGTACAGCAGCACGAGGAGGATCGATCATGGACATAAGGCCAATGAAGCATAAGTTCTCAGTGGGGAAGTTCACCTCATCTGTATCGAACTGGAAGTCCTCAGGAAACTGTTCATCAGGAAGGTTGAAGTGACAGAATCCTGGGAAAAAAAAAAAACATGTTGATGTTGGAAAGTGTATAATGGAAATGCATCATTTCAGAATTCACTTTAAAACCACAAATTTACCCAATACTCTTTCTCCAAGGCCCCCAAGTTCCAAGTAGGCATTCTGGAAGGCATCCTTCAACTCATCATCAAGCGGCTGCTCTTTTCCTTGGATCAAAATAGAGCTGCACCTGTCCAAGATCCTTTCAGGAGCGCCTTTCATTACTAGCAGGTGAGTGGATTCTGTTGTATTGCTGTTGGGGTTCTTATGGATGGAGAGCTAAAATGGTCCATGAACAGAACATGTTAGACATCTATAATCCATCCAAATAGTTGGCCAAAGTAGGAGATGGTTTTACCTGATACTTGTTGGTGGAGTTGAATGGAATCTCAGCAATCTTGTTGTATTTCTCTCTCATCTCTTTCACCGATCCACAGCAGAGCTCAATACACTTCAGCAGGGCAGATTCTGAGGCGTCACCAGCCACGTCTCTCTGTGAGGAAACAGGAAATCATGAAAACAAGGAATGGTCTGAAAAAATGAGGACCAACAAACATTGCTGCATTTTAAAACAGACTGTTTGGAAGGTAATTTGAGCTAACAGTCCAAGAAATTAGTCCCATTACAAAACAAGTCAGAGTGGGCAGCAATTGGAAGGTGTTTACAGGAAAACACTGTGTTCCAGTCAGAGGCTCAACTGAGTTTAAGGGGCTCAAAGATTCCCTGGAGGCAAAAAGCCGAACTAAGCACAAGCAGACAAACACTGCAAGCATGTAGTAAACAACCCTCAGATGGCATCAGCAACATGCAAAAACTACTTTGTCAGACTTTGCAAGAGCTGATAGAGCTTTTGACAAACTTTCACAACGTATCAATGCAGACCTTAAGAATTGGGATGCTTTCTTGATCAGCAAGGAAGACGGCACGGTTGCAGAGACCGGCGACACGTGCAAGGGCGGCCCAAGTAGCAGAGCTCCTGTCAAAAGAGGTTCCACTCTGGTTCTCTGTGGTGTCCGCTTCATGAATCTGGTTGTCAAACCACATGTGAGCGACAGTCATTCGGTTTTGGGTCAAAGTACCAGTCTTGTCAGAGCAGATGGTGGAGGTCGAGCCAAGAGTCTCCACGGCTTCCAGATTCTTCACCAGGCAGTTCTTCTTTGCCATACGTTTGGCAGTCAGAGTCAAACACACCTTGAAAATAAAATAATGAGGTTTCTCTCTTCTTTTTTTTTATATTAGTTATTCCAAATTTTTGCAATTATTTTGACACTTACTGTTACGGTAGCAAGGAGACCCTCTGGCACATTAGCAACAATAATACCAATAAGGAAGATGACAGCTTCCAACCAAGTGTAGCCAAGGATCAGGGAGAGGATAAAGAAGGAGACACCCAGGAAGACGGCTACACCAGTGATAATGTGGATAAAGTGCTCAATCTCAATAGAGATGGGGGTGCGACCAACTTCAAGACCAGAAGCAAGAGTGGCAATACGACCCATGACAGTGCGGTCACCAGTGTTGATGACGATACCCCTGGCAGTGCCTGTAAGCAAAATGAGTCAATAAAAAAAAAAAAAAAAAAAAAAAAAAAAAAAAAAAAAAAAGTCTACTTTTAACTGTATGAAGTTGTGACTTCTAGTTTCATACCTTCAACACAGTTGGTAGAGAAAAACGCAATGTTCCTGGTCTCCAGTGGGTTGTCATTAGAGAAGTCAGGAGTACGAGTCTGGGGCTCAGATTCTCCAGTGAGGGAGGAGTTGTCCACCTAGAAAAGAAAGGATAATTTGTAAATCCTTGTAGACTTGAAACATGCTATTGGAGAATATATTTCAACATGATTTATGGCAGTGGTATTTCACCTTGCATCCATGAGCAGAAATGATACGCAGATCAGCAGGAATTCTATCACCACCTTTGACTTCCACAAGATCTCCAACCACAACTTCTTCAGCATTGATATTATTCTTCTCACCATCACGGATAACCAAGGCTTGCTATGTGACAAAGTGGAAATTCTCTTAACAACACTGAGGAAGAGAGAAAAATCCAAATGTATGTGAAAAGCATTATCATCAGTACCTGAGGGACAAGGTTCTTGAAAGAGTCCATGATCTTGGAGCTCTTGGCCTCTTGATAGTACGAGAAACATCCAGTGATCATCACGACAGCAGAGAGTACGATACCCAGATACAACTGCACAGGACAATGAAAAAGAGGTTAGGAACACTGCTAAACCAATAACAAAGTGATCTTAAGAAACAAACAGGGTTTTCTCCTTACATTATCATTGCCAGGTTCCTCTTCAGAGGCCGCCAGAATGCCGTAGGCAAGAAAACAAAGGATGGCTCCAATCCACAGGAGAGTTGAGAATCCTCCAAAGAGCTGCTTGCAGAACTTGACCCATTCTGGGGTAGTTGGAGGTGGAGTCAAAGCATTGGGTCCATCACGCGCCAAGATCTCGTTAGCACGAGTGCCTGACAATCCCTGGAGAAAGTGATGGGTTAGATAATGAAGATCCAAACTGTGAGCTTTATGCAAATAGAATTCTGTGAACTGTCTAATTTCAAATTCAATACATAAACTTACCCTAGTTAAATCGGTGCTGTATTTCCTGGTGAGGTCATCCAGGGACAGTCTGTGATCATCCTACAATAGCACCAAAAAAAAAAACAACACAGCACATCTCATCAAAGATCACCACAATTAGTGTGCGATTTGTTTTCCCAATAGGTGTTTAAGAACTAAACTTACCAAGTCCACCTCTTTTTTGAGTTCATCCATATCCTTCTCTTTCTTGCCCTTGGGCTTTGGCCTCTTGCCCCCTGCTCTGAGGTGGCTGCCAGCTCATATTGTTCTCGTCCTTCCTGTGGTGGAGCAAACATTAACATCTCTTGTGCACGGTCAACAATAGCATTTATTTCTTAAAGGAAAGGAAAAGCACTTCCTACATTTATTGATGGGTGTAGGTTTTAAAAGACTTTTAAAAAGGGTTGTTACCAAAATTATGAGGGCAAAAGATGTGCACAAAAGTGTAAAATATTAGCAAGACGTAACCGAGTGCAGATCACACGATCCCAATGGATAACGTGTAATAATTAACATTTAACTTGAAAAGCAATTAACCAAGTAACCTCTACTACTATTAAGCAACAGTTCTTATCATTACAACTGAATTCTGTGAATACAATAAGTGACTCATTGCCTCACAAGCACGGGAGCTGATAAATGAATCACTTAAGTATAGAGCATTTGATTGCTAGTTTGCATTTAAAATCTGATCGTCCTTTAAGTCAGCGAAGCAAATAACAGGCTCTTTGTTTGAAAAATGATGTGTCAGTTTAGCAGATCTGCAATTATGTTTTTGTTCAACCTACTGAAAAGAACTATAGACCAACATACATGAGCATTAAAATTTTAAGAAGCCCATAGTTTCAGAAAATACATAACCGTTTGTGCGATGTGGTCGACAATCAATTAACCTTTAGATTATTTCAGATCATTTTACAAAAAGACATTCATCTCTGCATCAATTTTGTCTTTTCTGCAGGTCAAGCCATGTCCTGATATAAATCTACAAGCACGCCAGAGTGGTTGTTTTCTGCACCTGAAAGCAACGGATGATGAAAGTGGCCAGAAACAAAGAACTTGACACCTGTAGTGCCTGACTGAATATGACATCTTACTTCAGAGCTTTCATGTCTACGTATGCTGGCTTACTTAAACGCTTAGTCATCACATCTAATATGCCCTTTTCGCATAGTGCACATGTTTGTGGAAAATGTCACAAGGTTGAGCCAGAGGTTTAACGATAATTCAACCATGGCAGAACCTACTCGTAAATATTCATACTTGTGACAGAATATTCTGTCTGGATTTTATCAAATGAATAAAAACAATTCTCGTGTCTTTTTTTAAACCGTGAGCCAAAGTCAGTTCACTCACGCATATCGTTGCTCTTATTCTGGGACTTTGCCCCGTTGCCATTGGAAACAGAGCCACACCTCTAGCCCCGTGAATGGGTTAAGTCACGTGTCAGGACCAACTCTCTTTGTTTCAGAAGTGGTGAACGAACAGGGGAGAGTGAAAAGAAAACATGGTGCACAAACTCCTCCACGCCAGTCACAGGGCAACTGGTAAAGCTGCAGCTTCTCATAAACTGACATTTATTTATTTGCATTTAACCACTCACCTAGAGATATTCACATTTTCAAAATCCTCAAAGGTGTTCAATGCTGTCTGAGACTTTAGGACCCTATTGGATTTCTAAAAAGTGAAAAGCATTTTGGAAAGCTATTTATCTCTCACCCGGTAGTGGGAAAGCAACAATCGCCTGGGGTGAACGCATGTTACTATCTCATAGTTCACTGCACCAAAAAAGGTAAGGGGCCCTGAGACAGCCGTCGGGGTCGACGAGGAGGGGTGGTCAGTCTCTGTTAGATGAGATTGTCAATGACAAAAGGTTTCACTAACACATAGTGACTGATGAATGGAAAGAATGTTAAACCCTTCAGAGACGGAGTGACAGTCTTAGCCTATATACACCCTCGGGGGAGCGAGAACACAGCTGTGGTCAACACCTGATGCCGGTCCTAAAACATACAATACGCTAACATTTTTTGTATTAAATAATATTTTTCCCTTTAAAAACGATTTAATGTTTTTGCAAACATTACTCTAAATATTTCCAGATTTGCATTTCGTTTCCAAGTCAACGGTGGCTACAGTGCTGGGTAATAATACTATGGTAAACTATAGCTTTGCATATGAATATAATTACATGGCAGCACTACATATGCCCTGATGGTATCTCCAAAGTGGAAATGCAGTATTAAACAAGCACATATCTCGTTTAGATTCTTATTTCAGTACGTTGCAGAAAAATTCTATATCGCAAAATACATGAAATGCTGTTATTTCGTATCAGTCTCTTGCACACAACAGTAAGCCCATGTCTGCAGAGGCGAGACATCTGCCCCATTGCGGTGGGATTTGATGGGGCTGGGGGCGTAGCTCAATGCACCAAACCCAGATGAAACATGCGGATGGCTGTTTGCTCCCCATCACATGGAATACCCTGGGATTGAATGCATAATTTACATTTACACTGGTGCTCGGAGCCTCACGTTAGGGAGTGGTATTCGGCTCTTACGCAATGCAACTGCATGCTGGAATCGTATTAGAAGTTAATGAACCCTGCAGGAAGCAAATCATAAGATTATGACTGAACGTGAAGGAGAGACGCATCACGCCAAGCATACAGTCCGGGGACGTAATTTCATGACGATTAACGCATAATTCTGGACTGTGAGAAACAAAGACGCGTTTTCACAGCAGGTAGAGACCGTCTCCGCCAGTGCCCTCGTTTATCTCAAGTCGAGCCTTTATTCAACTCACTCGGTCTGCTCCACTTGAAGATAACGACGGCAAACAGACGCGACGATAACTCGTCCTGAAACCCGAGACAACTTTATCGCGTCAGACTACACCCTAAAATGAAGCATGGTTAACTTCGCGCAGTCAAAAACACAACACGAACCACGTTACGGCGTGAAAACGCCGCGTGCCAAAGCTTAAACTGTACGAAATCACATCCGATGGTCAACCACGGGTGTAGTTTGTTTAGAGGACCTAAACACAGACGCTTAATTAAAAAAAAAATCAGTTTTAAATGAAAGTTTAACGTCGTGCGCCTTAAAGTAAACAGTTCATTTTGATGAGAAGTTAATTTTAAACGGTTTGCATGAATAGTTACTTATGTTTTAACAGTTAAACGACACGGCTCGAGGTTTTAACACCAAGGAGTGAATGGATAAGGGATGATTTAATCAAAACTGCGTTAACAAATGTTTAGCTACTAAAAATAAAATGCGCGCCTCGTTCAGCGCTTAAAGGATATTTAGCTTTTACTGTAATGGATGCACGTCGAGATGGCCCGATCAGTTCATTTTGCACATCTGGGGGTTTTACAGCAAACGTTTGAAAGTAAGCGCGTCGTTCGTCCCGAGCTTTACGCGGTTAAATAGTGACACAATGTATCTCGAGGTTTCGTCACAAACACGTTGTCGCGCCAACTAGAAACGTTCTGTCGTAATAGTTAAAGAGCTTAAAGATTTTTCTAAGAGCTGCTAAACACCAGAGACACGCAGAGCCCTTCTCTTGTTACAAACGCGCTTACTTCAGTTTTACAGCGTAAAAGTCACGAGACCGAGCGCATTCGCTTCGACAAACAGGCCATGCAACATCGCGGCCATAGAGGAGGAAGTTGTCTGCTACATTCCTGAAATCTTTGTAGTGAACCAAGAACGTCTTAAAATGGACTTCGAGCCTCTTTTTAAAATCAACAGACTTAAAACCTGTTGCTCCATCCGAGAAGAAGCGCGTTACGCGGTTTAGATGAAGCCTTGCGCGCTTTTCATTCATTTAAGCGAACTAATTTGAATAGTAAAACTGCGGAAGTCTCACACTCCGGGAAGCCATTTGGAAACAACTATTCGCCAAACCATTATTTCCTCCAACTCTAAAACCACCTGTTTAAACACAGAAAACAGCACGGCACATTCCCAGACAGCGTTTAAGAATGAAGCGACAAACACGTTCACACTTACTCCTCGTCCCATTTTGCTTCTTTCGATAAAAAAAAACGACCACCTGGGTTTCCCAAAAAAAATCCAAGCTTTCTTTAAAAACAACAAATTAAAAGTCCCCGATCCCGTTTCCTCTTTTTTTGGTCTTTTTTTTCCCCTTGGTCACCGCCGGACGCGTCGTTCCAACCGGACACGCATCCAAGCCGCGTTACAGCGCGCACACTCAACGCTTATATATGTCGTGGGGTTTTTCACCGTGACGTCTGCCTGGATTGTCATGGTAACGCGGAGGAAAGGGGCGTGGTCTGCAGCGAAGACGAGAGCGGGGCTGGTGGTGGGGGGGGGGGGGGTTGTGACAGACTTTCACCTGAACTTTGATCGTGTTAAATAATGTATCGCTTTTCTCTATCAGCGCCGATGCTACTTGACGTTTGAGCTTATCTTTGTGAATTGCAGGTTAAGAAACTCTATAAAGTGAATCTTTATAACACTGATAGCACTACGAGTGTGTGCTCGCATGTCCTTGTGCTAGAATGTGGTTTCTAGCTGGTCATTAACTGACAGGACACCGTGTTCCGAAAAGCAGGCCAGCAGTAAACCATTTCAAATATGATTTTTTTTTTCCAGTGTCAAATGGTTTCATTAACAGCACAGTTACGAAATACTATGGTTGCCCAGAAATTGCTCAGAAATTATTAACGTGGTCATGTTTAGTTAAGGTGTTAATCAATCTAAAAATCACGACTTCGTGGTTATAGCCTTATAGCATACACACCTTCAGTATTAATTCATTCTAGCTTTGTTAGAATAATAGCCCGTGCTCACTGAAAATAATGCAAATGTTGCTTTTAGGATTATTTTATTTAACAAACCGTGAACACGAACTGTGCAGCTTATTTTTTAATATCACGGGATTCCCCATTATACCAGGATTTCTATCATTAGGATAATTTGAGCTCAATTAGACGGACCATTTTTTATCTCTATTCTATTGAGATCGTATTTCACGATCATTATTTTCTTCTTTTTATGTTTTTTTCCCCCCCAGATTATCCTCATTAGAAGGATTATGTTTTTGAAACGCATGCATTGTGTTGTTGATGATGGAAATTGACCAGTGCTTTTGAACCGGCGCCTGCTGGAGACTGCATCTTCAAAGTAGGAGAGCTAAAAATATCTTGAATTTTTATTTACAAGCTGTGGGCTCCAGCCTATAAATGTGTTGTCATGGAAACTATCATGTCACCCCCTAATTTTAGACAAGAAGAATGCCCTCTAGTGGTAGTTGTGAAATCTGATGAGTCTGGTCTTACGATGCCTATAAATATGTCTTTATCACGGCCAGGCTTTGCACATTTTTCTATTTTGAATAATTGTTGCTAAGTTTACTTCTATATTTTAGCGTGATATAGGCCTATGTACTCGAAGCCACTCCAACATTATTCAAAAAGCCCAGAGTTTGTTTATATTTTTAGTGAAAATGCTACTTCTGCTTAACGAATTAGAAACATTAGAAAGGATGCGACTCTCTGAACTACAAAAATCGTTTTTTATTCAAAACATCATTTCAATTGATATATTTACATTGAGAAAGGCTATTTAAAACGTGTTGGATGCCTTTCATATTGAGATAAACCAAAGGCAATGATCTCATTATCAAAAGCGCTATATATCATGGTGGAAGATCCAATCGTCTTCTATTGTTATTAAAATAATCTAATTACAGTCAGTTCTTTACATTTAATTATTAAATAAAGGAATTAAATCGATTGTCTTTGACCGTATGGCCTGTCTAACGTGATTTTTTTTATTTTATATCTTTGTGGGTAGCAATATTTGATTCATTCAGTTTCAATTAATCATGATATTTAATTAGATTATATAAATCTACGCTTCATGGGTGAATGCGGCTTGGTTCCCTCTTTTCGTTTGCCTTATTCAGATTGTCGGTGCGTAATGACGACCCAAACGAAAAAATCTTTCTAATTTGACAAATTTATTGACTGAAAATGACCAGATTCTGTATCATTTTAAAAAATATCAAAATGAATGTCTTCTCACGTATGTTTGCAACAGAAAGTCTTCGTGTTTCAGTAGTATGTTTCTTTTTCCACCCAGCCTGAAACAAAACGGCACTGATATTAGAGCAAGTTCATTCACTGCGAAAAAACAAAACACCGTCATGAAAGTTAACGCTATCGTAGACCCCCATTCAAAACCCAGCTTTCCTCTTGGGAAACAGATACTCTAGCTTTAAAAAGAAAACAAACATGGTTGCTAAAGACTGCCAACATCTGTTAGTTATATCTGTTATTACCTCCTGGGCTCCGCCTAAGGATGTATCTTCTAACTTCATCATAGACGAAGATGAGCAGCGAATATGGGAAGGCACAGAACCACCAACATGGTCTAAAACATAACATTAGTGTTCAAGGTCAGCCAGATTTTATGCGATGAAAGATTTCTGTTTCTCGGCGCAAGAGACAAGTTATGTCCACCTACTTGAGAGGATACATTCTCAAAGCTATGTCCATGCCTGGGCAGTAGGACAAGAAAGCCGCCAGAGCAGTTTCTTCAAACAGGCCAAAGATGAGGATTTTGTTTCTATAAAAGAAAAGCGACGACAATGCCTTTAAAAACGGCCCTGTTAAAACACATATAGCACAGTTTTACCGCCGGACACTTTGCTTACAAACCTCATTCCCTGCTGTATGATGGAATTCCTCCTGGTCTTGCAGATGATCAGATCTGCCCACTGCACAATCACAATACTGGCGAAGAAGGCTGTGTGGCATGTGAACTCCACAATTTTTCTGCGCTCATACGTCTGGAAGAATAAGCAGAAGAGCGACATTTACATGATCGATATCTCCCATTTATTGTATTCTAAACGTTTTTTGGTTTATACAGTTGTGACACCTACCCATTGTTGGCCATAGCTATCTTCCAAGTCATTGAGAAACTTATCGTCCCAGTTGACTCTAATTCCTAATAAATCGGAGGGCAGGAATCCGTTCTCGGCAAGAATTACAAAGTAGGTAAAGAACCCTGCAACTGCTTGCATCATGCCTGAAAATAAGTACGATGACATTAAAATTAAAGTTTAGAGGGCCTGTCACTTGGTTAAAATAATATCACTTACAGTTAAGTGTTTGGTACAGTGTTTATATTTTACATTTGAATTAATGGAGTTTAAAAACAGTAGGGGGCGCTGTTTTTAAGTTTATCTGTTTTTGCGAACTAAAGGCATGGCTGCAATAGCAATTATGAAGTTTCTTTGGTTATATTAATGCACTGGCCAAAGATATTCCTGGTCGGCATGCAAAGGATAGCTGTTAACCTAAGTATAGCTGTTAATTTAGCCTGCTGCTGCAGTATGTTAAACTTAATAATTAAATAAATGCTATGCTAAGAGTAAAATATTACAGCAGAGTAAGCCTACTCGTTCAAAAGCAAGTCAAAGAATGAACATAGCGCTAATAGTAAAGAATGTCTCTTTAGTATAACTGTGCTCTTACCAATTTGACCGTAGGCCATACTGATGAGCCTCTCGTTCACCAGTTTATCTGTTTTAGCATTTCTGGGTTGTCTCTTCATGATGTCACTTTCAGCACTTTCGTAGGCCAATGAGATAGCAGGAACCTGCGGAAACATTAAAGGGGTCATGCGATTTCAATGGCAATCACACCGCACTGGAAAACTGGCCAATCAGAGCACACCTCGCTGTTTTAAAACAACAAGCTTTGTATAAATCTACCCGTTTCAGGAAGGTGGGGCTTAGAGGAGAAAAAATATTGTACAGTATGTGGAAAACACATTGAATTACACCAAATACAAAGAATAATATTCTTTTTAGCATTATATGGCCAAACTTTGTGGTTGGGATGCTATTCACTGGCATGGCTAGATCATTACTTTAGTTTTCTAAGACATTAAAGATGGTGGAAACCATGATTTGATGAATCAGAAGGATACAATATCATGTCACCTACCATGTCAGTGCCCAGGTCAATACAGAGAATTGTGACTGTGCCCAAAGGTAGAGGAATATTAGCAATGATGAACAAGAGGAAAGGTGAGATCTCAGGGATGTTGCTGGTCAGTGTGTAGGCAATGGACTTCTTCAAGTTATCAAAGATCAGACGTCCTAAATTTGAAGATAGATATGAGAATTAGCTACCTTCATCATTCTACAGTCTGTTAAGTTTTTTTTAAGAAAATGTTTCACCTTCTTCTACTCCAGTGACAATTGAGGCAAAGTTGTCGTCCAGAAGGATCATGTCAGCAGCTTGTTTAGATACATCAGACCCAGCGATACCCATAGCCACACCAATATCAGCCTTCTTCAGAGCAGGAGAATCATTGACACCATCACCGGTTACGGCTACAATGGCACCCTGGTTAGAAAAATAAATTGCATTAAGATGGGTCTTTCTGGGTAAAAAATTATTGTATCAAATAGGATTGGACAAGCAACTCCCTGATAGTACCTGTCTCTGACAACCTTCCACAATGATTAGCTTTTGTTGTGGAGAAGTTCTGGCAAACACAATTTCTGTATGGTGTTTGAGGATATCATCCAACTCTTCTTCACTCATATTCTTTAGTTCTCCACCATGGACCACACAGGCCTTGGCATCCCTATAGATGCACTTCATTTTAGCAAATATCTAGAGCAAATTCAAAACTTGGTGAATAAATGTTTTGTTTGAGATGGATACCTTGGATTGACCTCTCCAACAGGAATGTTTAAACGAGCAGCAATGTCTTCCACAGTCTCATTGCCTTCAGAGATGATGCCAACACCCTTTGCAATAGCCTTAGCTGTAATTGGATGGTCTCCAGTAACCATGATAACCTGCAATTGAAGATTATGAATTATAATTTGATTAACTGATTGTATGAGCAGCAATTATGAACAAAATTGAATATGATGCAGCAAAGGTGCAACATATTCAAACAATGGATCTTGAACCAAGAACAAATTCTTGATTCAAGACCCATTACAAATAGTCTTAGCTGTAATTGGATGGTCACAAGTAACCTGTGATAGAAGACATAGATGCTTGATCATATGATTCATTTACTTCAGTTAAGGTATAATATAATCAAGCCATCAGTCTTGAATCAAGGTGAAACAACACCTTGATTCCTGCGCTCCTGCACTTGCCCACAGCGTCTGGTACAGCTGCACGAGGAGGATCTATCATGGACATGAGGCCAACAAAACACAGGTTCTCAGTAGGAAAGTTCACTTCATCTGTATCGAATGCAAAACCCTCAGGAAACTGGTCATCAGGGAGGCTAAAGTGGCAGAATCCTTTAAGATAGAAAACACAGTAATTAGTGTAAATAGTCGTTCTTTTAACTGAAAAACTCCATAAGATCACAGAAGGTTGCTTTACCCAGCACTCTTTCTCCAAGACCTCCAAGTTCTACGTAGGCATTTTGGAAAGCATCTTTCATTTCATCGTCCAAAGGCTGCTCTTTTCCTTGAATCAAAATAGTAGAGCATCGATCCAAGATTCTCTCTGGGGCTCCCTTCATCACCAGCAGGTGCTTAGACTCTGAGGAGTTTGGATTCTTGTGGATTGAGAGCTACACAAGGCATATTTGGGGCTGTTAGGAAGGCCTGTCAAATCTGTAAATCTTCCAAGAAATAATTTAACAAAATTACCTGATACTTGTTGGTGGAGTTGAAAGGAATTTCAGCAATCTTTGAGTACTTCTCTCTCATTTCAGTGACTGGACCACAGCATAGCTCAATACACTTCAAAAGGGCAGACTCTGAGGCATCGCCAGCTGTGTCTCGCTGCAAAAGATCAATTTCTTTTCTTTAGTGAATGTCATGATGGCCTTATAAATCACTGTAAAGTCTAAATCATCTATATATTTCCTTAAATATTTTAAAGTACTAAAGACTAAGAAGCTCAAGCACACCTTAAGGATTGGCACGTTACTTTGATCAGCAAGGAAGACGGCACGGTTGCACAAGCCAGCAACACGTGCAAGACCAGACCAGGTTGGAGAGCTCCTGTCAAAGGAGGTTCCACTCTGGTTCTCTGTGGTGTCTGCTTCATGAATCTGGTTGTCAAACCACATGTGAGCGACGGTCATTCGGTTCTGGGTCAAAGTTCCAGTCTTGTCAGAGCAGATGGTGGAGGTTGAACCAAGAGTCTCCACGGCTTCCAGATTCTTCACCAGGCAGTTTTTCTTCGCCATACGTTTGGCGGTCAGAGTTAGACACACCTTCATGAAGTTACAGGTTAAGTAATAATTCTTTGTGAAGTGTACTTTGGCTTTAGTAGTGTACTTAATTCTGACTTACAGTTACAGTGGCAAGAAGACCTTCAGGTACATTTGCAACAATGATACCAATCAGGAAGATAACAGCTTCCAACCACCCGTATCCAAGAATCAGGGAAAGAATGAAGAAGCTGACTCCCAGGAAGACAGCTACACCAGTGATGATGTGGATGAAGTGCTCAATCTCTTTAGCAATTGGTGTTTTTCCACCTTCCAGACTTGAGGCAAGAGTGGCAATACGACCCATGACAGTACGGTCACCAGTGTTAATGACAATCCCTCTGGCAGTACCTATTGAATATTGTAACTTTAATTATTGTAGCAAAATTCTGACTTTTTTAGGTAACAAACCTCAGCGGGTTTATCTCTTTACCTTCAACACAGTTAGTAGAGAAGAAGGCAATGTTTCTGGTTTCCAGGGGATTTTCATTGGAGAAGTCAGGAGTACGAGTCTGGGGCTCAGATTCACCAGTGAGTGAAGAGTTGTCCACCTGGAAAGGAAGAATACCATGAATATTCATAGTTATACAAAAGTGAAAACACTTCAGGAGTTTCAAAGTCATCATTGGATTGGTTGAATTCTAGAGGATTTTTCTTTAAAGGGGTCATATGATGTTGCTTAAAAGAACATTATTTAGTGTATTTTGTGTAATGCAATGTTTTTATGTGCTTTAACATTCAAAAAACACATTATGTTCCACTTTACATTGTTGTCTCTCCTCTGCTCCATATTCTGAAACAGGTTGATTTGCACAAAGCTCATCTTTCTAAAAAAGTGAGGTGTGTTCTGATAGGTCAGCTATCCAGTGCATTGTGATTGGCCGAATAAAGGAAGCCACTAATGGAAATGTTATGCCCCTTATCATAACATGTAAAAGTAAAAAGCACTACAAATGCGGCATTTGCTGCACCCAGTGGGGAAATAATTACTGATTATAATGACTTAGTACTGTCTTTTTATCCACTGCGTTGCATTGTAAACATAATGCCATGTCTGCATTTGTGATTGAAGAAATGACAAACAATAAGCATTACACTGTACTGCTCAAAACTAGAAGGTTCTTTTAATAAGAAAACTGAAAGGTTGTGAGTCAGAAGCATCAGACTGTCCTTGCAGTTATAATTTCTCCACGTTATATTCTCTGTGCACAGCCTGCATGGACCACTAGGAATCAGTCCTCCGTAAATGTACTGAACTCACTTTGAAATTTGGGTTGAACTATTTTGAAACAGTGTCTTAAGTACTCACAAAATACTCGTAAAATGTCTTCTTTTGGAAGCATAAACAAAGTTTCACTTTCACAATGAAACACAGACAGAATAATAGTTCTGCCTTCTTTCTTTGCGTAAACATTTGGGTGGTGTTATGAAAATAAACCCGCTCTGTGACAGAAAAATGGGAATGTGTTTAAACAAGCTGTTTTACGGGTGTGCAGACAAGTCATAACTTTTATAAAGAATATGTTTTTGGTTTGGAAACTTTAATCTTTGCATCTTTAGTGATCTATCTATGGACTAACAGCTTGTAACACTCCAAAGAGAAAGACAAATTTGAGATCGCATCATATGACCCCTTTAACATTTCGCCTTACACCAAAGATGCCTTACACCAAAGAGGAAAGGCATCATGTTTACAACTGTGACAACAAGAGTATATCGGGATCAACTATAAACGCTGAATTTTGTGAAGTATGTGAATTGTTTAAAGTCAGCGGCATAGAATCTTTAAAATATGCTTTTTATTGTGGTGGTCTGTTATTGTGGTGGCATTTCCACAAACCGTTAATTCAACCTTACGCTGAATGATACAAACTGTGATTTGTTGTTTGTCAGTCTAACGGCCTCATGAGCAGACATTGGCCAATGAAAGCTTCTGTGGATTCAGAACTTTAGCCATCAGTCTGAAGATCTGGCTACGTAAGACTAGGTGATGGTCTAACTCAGGGGTGTTAAATACCCTTCAATCCCAAATTTACGATAAACTCTGTAGGGCATTGGTCCTCAAGGAGCAGATTTAGGTAGCCCTGGTCCAAATAGTATACCAGCATAGGCAATTTTTAACCAACAAAACATTGCTTGACTTGTTGACCAAAGGAATTACACTACTTAAGAAGCCTGCTTGACCGGTACACCAGAATACCCACATCCTGTTCAGGTGACCAACATTCAAAATGCTACATAACTTTGCCAGTCTTTTCAGAAATGGGAGTATGCTACTCTTGCCATTGTTTTGCACTTCAGGTATCACCTTGCATCCATGCGCAGAGATGATGCGAAGATCAGCTGGGATTCTGTCTCCACCTTTGACCTCCACAAGGTCACCGGCGACTACCTCCTCTGCATTGATACTCTTTTTCTCTCCATCACGCACAACCAGGGCTTGCTACAAAACCAGAATGTATTAGAACAAAGTTTTTGTGTGAGAGATAGTGTTTTATCTGAAATATTTTTAAATTTTAGTACCTGAGGTACAAGGTTCTTAAAAGATTCCATGATTTTAGAGCTCTTGGCCTCTTGGTAGTATGAGAAGCATCCTGTTATTATGACAACAGCAGCAAGCACAATTCCCAGGTACAGCTGGAAAATCAAACAGGTTCACAGTGGGGCTGATTATGCTTGATTCACTATGTTTGTTGACATATTAACTATTTTGTAAATAAGTAAAGGTTTTTGCTCTGTCGTACATTGTCATTTGCAGGTTCGTCTTCGGAGGCAGCTTGGATTCCATATGCCAGGAAACAAAGGATTGCACCGATCCACAGCAGTGTTGAGAACCCACCGAAGAGCTGTTTGCAGAACTTGACCCATTCTGGAGTCGTAGGAGGTGGGGTCAGGGCATTGGGCCCATCACGGGCTAAGATCTCCTTTGCACGGGAAGAAGACAAGCCCTGCCAGCAATGATAAAAAATTAAGCCAGCAATTAGTTAAACATTGTTGCAGTTTGAGTACAGCTTGAAACAGGGGTTGTGGATGTCAGACCTCAAAAATATAAACAGAGACTTCAAGGAGATATTATGGAATAACGAAAAGGGGGCATGTTGTCCTTGAGGTGTTAGAGTTTTTTGAAGGTCAGGGTGTGGCAGAGGATTTGGTCTGTATGGGGTATGGGGTGGAGTTAATGACAATGACTCACTCACCTATGTCCGTGTTTGCTCCAGGAAAATTAGCAATAATTTGGTTTAAATAATATGCACATAGGTTTCGGGTGCATAACGTTTGTATATAAGTTGCGAGTGCTTGTATAATAACTTTTCTAGTACAACATATGTCTAGGTCGATTACATAATAATTACACCTTGAACATACCTCCTGATTAACCTCATCCACAGACACCATTTAGCATTTTATTAATTAAATGTGCTTTGATTTGAGAAGATATAGTAAGCTTAATAAAAGCTATATAAAAAGTCCATATAAAAACATGCATATGAATCATTTTAGATACATTAAGTTTCCCACATATGTCACAAAGCTCACCCTAGTTAGGTCGGTTCCATATTTGCGGTGAAGCTCGTCCAAAGTCAACTTATGGTCATCCTGCACAAACAAAAAGAGCCTTGAAATCTCAGTTCACCACAAAGCTCATTATTATTAAATGGATTTTAATGCAATGTGTATTTTCTAAACGTATTTATATATTAATTTCGCACCAGATCCACTTCTTTTTTGAGATCGTCCATGTCCTTCTGCTTTCTTTTCCCTTTTTTTGGTTTTTTGGCTCCATCTTCTGAAGTTGCAGCCAATTTGTACTTATCATTCCCCGTCTATCACAAATAACAATTCTTAGCATATGCAAAAACACATTACCTGATCAATAGACGAGAGACAGAAAAACAGCAACCAAATCAATGTGCAACGAAACTTGAAGTATAATGAAATATAGCCATGGTTCACTCACTCCAAGCCCCATTTTCCTGGTTTATTTCAATTCAAATTCTGAAACTTTTGGATCTTAGATGTCGTAGTTTTCCTGAAAGCCTCTCCGGAGACAAAAAGCTCCTGTGTGTCCAAGTCAGGTTCACGAGATTTATACCCTGCCAACTCACCTGCTTCAGGGAGGAGATTAGGGAGGAGTTTGGCTGCTGTCATGGAGCTTTAACATTTATTCAACCTTCATCCCAACAGGTAGGTCATGTCATTGACACCTAGTTGAGGAACTAGCATGCTCAATGTTTGAGAAGACCTGTGGTAGTTTGCACATAATTTACTTATTATTAAAAAACTCTTGCGCTTCAACATTACGTTTCTCTGCACTTATAAATCATTTATCTGCTTGACACCACCTGATTTTTATGACTTTGGCCACTTCTGCAAAGACAAGTGATGAATGATTGTGTAAATTGGTGTCTTTGGCATTCAACACCCAACAATAAATCTGATAAAATCATACTACGCCTGTGCACGGCCACAATCATATCTTAAGAATTCTAAATGCGAGTTTGGCATACGTTTAGTCCGTGTTTTGTAAACGTCTCGCTATCTTTTCTCTGTCAACAATGGATTAAGTTTAGTCCATATTTATGCTTTTTAACAGCATGCCACCACTTATACGTCTGTGAGCATGGATTACACATTTCCTTTTGAGTTTGCATCCATTTGTTTGGTAAATACTCCAGGAAAACCAGGATCAGCTGGTGCTTCGGCTCAGAGAGGCTTGTGAATGAGGATGACAGGAATGAACCGTGCGGAGATTCAAGGTGACATCAGGGTTGTGGGAATGTCAACAGTGACGATCAGCCTCTCTGAAGAAGAAATCGATGTTGCTAGGTTTTGTGGTTACATTTTAATATTTTTTCCTCATAAAGGCCTGCCATTTATTAACTTGGGATCATGAAAAGGCACTTTAAAGCAGCTCCCCGACCTATTTTAAAGAAGCAGTCCAGTCTCTGAAAGGAAACATTATATTCTAAAGTAGGCGGTCTGGGACTTAGCAAAGTGACCGCCCTTGTGTTACTCAGAATTCAGGTGGATAATACGGAATTTGTTACTTTGCAAGAAACAAATGCATTGGTCAAGTTTGGTCTTTTTAAATTGCAATGCCTGGATCGAATCACACGAAGCATTAGTTAATAATATACCCTCGAACAATGAAAACTATAATTTAGTAAACCGGTTCCAGTGCTTCATCCCATAATTGCTGTGTCTGATACAGGGTTTATTCTCGGGAAGAAAGGACGTTGTGTTGCAGAGAAAAGTGAAGGGGGAAGGGGCTCATAGTGTAGCCTATCTATACACGTGATTACAGCAGGGGCTCTATGGACGTGAGCAGAAATGGCAAGCAAGATCTTCAGCTCCCTTTAAGGAGGAGAATGCCAGCTTATGCATTTTTTTGTCAACAAATGCCTGAGCTTTACATAATATAATGTAAATATAACGTTAATAATGTTCTCAAAATAACACAAAAACTGTCCAAGCAACATTTTATTTCTGAAAACGTTTCTGTTCATCTAATGATCGTGAATGCTACAGATTGGAGGTTCTGAATGTGTATGAAAGAATAAGCGTTTAATTTTTCGTACAATAACGCTAAACAGCCGAACATTTCTGATTTTTTAATTAATGTTTAAAACAGTTGTGCTGCTTCATATATATATATATATATATATACATGGATGTCTTTATTGTAAATTTGTGTTCTTGGGAGTCGCTCATCACTGGGCTGTAAGGACTGTGGAGTGTCTCTAAGAGCTTCGCTGTCTCAGGCACGCAGCTGTGAGCACAGAGAGAAATGTCAGCCACAGACGCTGACAGAGAGAGAGAGAGAGAGAGAGAGGCAACAGATCAACAGAATAATAAACATGACAACTGTGAAAGAAGGCAGTGTCTCAGTCTCTCTGTGAAGAACACTGCAGAAAGCAGCAAGAATCTGATTTTAGAAGATAGCTGTCACTTCTAGTATGTCAGCACAATTCAGTGTCATTATAAATGTCTGTTTATTTTTAGGAACAGTTGGGTCGAAAAAGAAAATTCTTATCTACACCCTCATGCCATTCTAAACATATCTTATCACACAAAGTGAATAGAAACGTGGGCTATGAATGTATTATAACAGTAGTCCGTCTAACTTGTTTGCAGTATTCTTGGTCTCCTAAAGTTTGAAAAAATATATTTAACAAATTAATTTAATGATTTAAGTTATTGTTGGTGGTGGTATCACAACACAGAACACGAATTCTGGAAACTTTTTTTTTTTTCTGTTACATTTTATTCAAATCAAAATTAAAAGACCTGCTAATTGCATGAGCCATTATAATATAATTATATTTAAACAGAAATTTTAGCCTTTTAAATAAGCTCGTTCGGTGCCTGATACGGGTGTCAAAAAAGTTGGCACGGGGACAACAAAGGGTTTGAAAAGCCATACATTTAGAAAGGTTTCAGCTGGGAGAACATCTAGCAACTAATTAAGTCAATTGACATCAGGCCTATAACATAATTAGCTATAACAGAGAAGTCTTAGAGAGGCAGAGCCTCTCAGAAGTAAAGATGTGAAAGACTATGTAAAAATATAATAATTTAAAAATAGCATTAATTAGCATTCCTCAACATTAATTTACAAAGGCTTTGCAAATCTCGTCATCTACAGTGCATTAACATCATCAAAACATTTAGAGAAACTAGAAAAATCTCTGTGTGTAAGGCACAAGGCCGAAGACCTTCATCGGTATGATTTTGTCACTGACGTTACTAAATGGGCCCAGGAATACTTCCAGAAACCACTGGCGGTAAACACAATCCGCTGTGCCATCTGCAGATTCCAAATAAAGCTCTGTAATGTAAAAAGGACTTCTTTAGTCCTCCGGGCTAAAGAGGAAGGAGATCTTGTTTTCAGCATTCCCTTCAAAAGACATGCTTTGATGGTATAGGATGCATAAGCGCATACAGTATGGGCAGCTGGCATTTTTTGGAAGGCACTAAATGCTAAAAGGTATATAAAGGTTTTAGAGCAACATATGCTTCCCTCCGGATGACGTCTATTTTAGGCTTTGTGTAATTCAGCAGGACAGTGGAAAACCATATACAGCATGGCTTTGTAGTAGAAGAGTCTGGTGCTGAATTAGCCGGGACAAACCAAGCCAACTTCAAAGAACGAGCGGAGCCACACGTTAGCAGCATCGGACAAAAAAGATAAATTAGCTGTCTATATGAGCAGCTATCAGTAGTAAATCTGAAACAAGTGCATACAAAATAAATTAATTTTGAATGTCAGTTACTTTGATAGCTTTCCCACCTATAGAGAACATCTGGCACGTCATTAAATGAAAAATATGTCGAAGACGACGACAAACTCTTCAGCAGCTGGAGAGAATGGGACCAGATTCCAGCACCAAAACTCTAGAAACTCATAACTTGAGACGTCTTCAAACTGATTGGAAAAGAAGAAGAGATGCTACGCCATGATAAACGTGCCCCCTTCCCAACTATTTTCGAAACAAGTTAATTTTGTGAATAAAATTGTCAAATCTCTCCGCTTAAACATTTGCTGTTATGTTCTATTGAAATATTTGGTTTGTTTGGTTTTGTCCCAGCATTTCCGGAGTTTTTTCATGGTTACTATGGATGGCTGCCATCAACTGTTTGGTCAAATGATTCTTATAATTAAAATGTTCGGGTGAGCTTCAAAAATAAAAATCTGGCAAAGTGGTGGTAGTAGTAGTTGTTGTTGACTCACATTACCTAGCACTTGAGCTCAGAAATAACTAATATTATAAAACAGACAGATGTGTCTTTAAATAGTGATTATATAAGCAGTGTTCAGCAACCGTAAACAACTACGTGCTTTAATAAAACGCTCAGCCTCGTGTTGACTTGTTCGGGTCACGTGACGACACAGTTTTTGTGCAACGGGCGCGCCTCTCCTTTAAAAAGTCCATTTCTGAGGCACCTGCAATCCCACCCCTCCCCAGACCGTGAGTTTTTCCTCTGGGAATAGTCGGGTTACGAGGTCCAGGAGGCATCTCAGCACACGCTGTCCTCTCCGGAGACCGGGATCAGTCAGCCGAGCCGCTCTCTCGCTCACATAAGGGATATTATTGTGTGTGCGAGGCTCAGCATGTGAGAGACCATTGTTCCCAATCCAGAGCGACCGAGAAGAGAGGGAGAGGAGCTTTACCTAACAGAGTCACGGAGATCGGTGTCTCCAGGGTTCAGGTTACCAGACTCCACCCCGCCTCCGTCTGCCCATTTGTCCCTGAACAGAATTTTCCACTCCGTCTTTTCCTGGGAAGACACCTACATTCATCCGCTCCTCATCCTCTCATTATACGCTCGCCCATAGCTAAAATAGACGCTAATTGTGAGGGATTGTGTGCTGCACGTGTAAACAGAGAAGTGCAGTGAATAACTTCTCCTAAGAAAAGCCTCCAGAAGAGTCAAACAAAGCACATTGTTTCGTCTGCTTCACTTGTCAGTGTTGCGTCAGGCTAAATTACATCTGGCCTCTTGCAGCAAACAAACATCTTTTCAGTAATTGTACCTTTTAACCAAAACAATTAAAACGTCTTGTGACTGTATTTTGGCCCAAAAAAAGAGCTTAAATCCTTAACCAGCAATCACCCATGTAAACGTGCAAAACTTGGGGTCAGTGAGATTTATTTATTGATTTAAGGAAATCGATTATTTTAATTCATCAAGGCCACATTAATTTGATCAAAAGTGACAGTAAAGACTGTTTTTAACGTTATATAAGAATCAGAAATGTTTCTTGAGCAGCAAACCAGCGTATTAGAGTCACTGGCTGGAGCAATGATGCTGAAAATTCACAGAAATAAATAACACATTTTAACACATTCATATAGAATTTTTTTATCAAATAAATGCAGCCTGGTTGAGCAGGAGATCATTATTTGTTAAACGCAAAATATTAACTTTTATACAGTACTGTAAGAATGCTTTTTTCTCACAATTAAAATAGCAAAAAAAAGATTTCTTTTAATGCTGTAGATTATAAAAACTGTTGTTGTCCAGTTTTCTTGTGATTATACATTTATTAGAGGTTGCAATAAATCAACTAAAATATAATGCCGTTTGAAAGTTTATTTTTAATATTCTAGAAACATGTCCAGATTTCTTAGCATGAATAGAATGTTATTTAATGCTTTCAAAAAAATATATAGCTTTTTTCCTATACAGTTAAAAGAGTAGTTCAGACAAAATGAATAAAGTTTGTAACCAGACAGTAGGAAAAAACTATGGGAGTCATTGGTGATATAAACCCTTGTCTTTAAGAGAACAAAAAAAATCATGCAGGTTTGAAACTTCTTGAGGGTGAGAAAATCATGACAGAATTTTCCTTTAATATACATTTATTTATATTCACGTTATACAAACGTTAAAACATTCATCATTAACAAATAACATCATCAAAGGCATTGAGCTCAGTGTTATGGGAATATATATAAGATATTAAACATATATTATATTAATATTAACGTTATGAGAATGTTCCATTAACATTACTTTAAAAACGTTTTCTCTGACATTAAAATAACTTTTTATAAAGTTGTGAGAACATTCCCTGTTAGCTGAGAACATAAATCAATCAAAGTCATCAGCGTAAAGATAATATCTACAATAAACGTGTTAATATGTTACCATTTTTATTACTTATTCCTCCTCTGTAATTAAAAGTCTTAAAATTCTGAACTTCAGCCAATTTATGCGCATTTTTATTTAATCGCACTCTTGAACCTTGAACGGTTTTGCCCTGAAGATGTCTTTGCTTACCTATAAACAGCAGAGGAAAGCAGAAACGCACAAAAGAGTAACACACAAATGTCTAAACACAAAATGGGCAGCGAAAGTAAAGATAGCAGGTTGACACAACAAACGCGGCATGTCACACGGGGTCATGCAAAAGCGCTCTCCCGAAACCATAGTGAAACACTGGCCCATATGACTCTGAGCTGAAGTCAGCAGAATTCTAGCCCCGTTAGCGATTAGCACAAAAGGTTATAGCATTACTTTAATAGGCCTAACATCCAGAACTCGAAATGAACTGCTTGCATTGCCTTCTGGGACGTTTTCTACGCAGCAAACCTTCACGTACGGGTTCAGGTGTGTGGCTGACACCTGGCTGAAGATTAAAACCAACAAAGGGATCGTGCATTGGATAAAAACAAGTACGATAATGCAGGAACAAGCACACTCTAGCTTAAATCTGGAGGTTAAGGAGAACACTCTTAAAAATGAAGCGATGCCACAGAAGAACCTGTTTCCTCGGCTCCATGAAGATCCTTTAACATCTGAACAAGTTTTCTGCTTCTTTGTGGCGAAAGAGAGGTCTTCGGATTATAAAAAAGGCATGGTTCTTTAAAGAAGCATTGACTGAATTGTTCTTTGAGGAAGCAAAAATGGTTCTTCTGTGGCAACGCCGTGAAGAACCTTTTAAGCACCTTTATTTTTAAGAGTGAAGGTCGCATAAAAGTCACATACATGTTAAGACAAGAAACGATTAAAGCATGGAAAGGTCTTATGGATGTATTTATATTGATATGCTGCATGTTCTCGTGAAAACGTTCTGAGATCAGCATTTGTGGACGTCACAACAAGAAATCTGGACATTTGAACATTCTTAGCATATTAAAAAAACATCATTCATTGGATAGTTTATGAAAAGAAAAATGAAGAAACATTTATGAAGCGTTTTTGTGAAATACCACTTTAATCACAGCAAAAAACCTACTCGGTTTTAATGCTTAACACATTTTAAAACAACGGCTTAGTAACCTAAATGCATAAACCTGAAATGCATCAGCGTTTCTACAAATACAGTCCACTGAAACGAAGCAAATCAGCATATCTGAATGATTTCTGAAAAATCATGTGACACTGAAGACCAAAATAAAGGAATAAATTACATTTGAACAGACACTCACATAGAAAACAGTTTTGCTGGGTTACCTGTATTTTTAATCAAATAAATGCAGACTCGGTCAGCAGAAGAGACGTCTTTTAAAACATTAAAAGCACGCATTTGGATTGTATTTATAGTCGTGCATGTTCGCTAGCATTTGATACGATTAAATGTTATTATATTATTTCCTTAGCTAGCTAATTTACGCTCGACACTCATTATGCGCTTTGCTCTTGAACTGTTTTGCCCTCAAGACGTCTCTGCTTACCTATAAACAGCAAGGAAGCAGAATTACAAAAGAAGAAAGAACACAAATGTATAAAGTCAAAACAGACAGTGAAAGTATTACGCAGCAGGTAGCAGCTTCCTGCAGGATGATTAAAAATCACTCCTCCAAACATTACAGCCGTTACACGTTCAGCAAATATAAAGCACTCTAGAAAGTACGAATGCAAAGCACAGAAACCCTGGCGGGAAGAATTTCTCGTCATTTACTGTGAGTTTTCTGAGCTCGACCAAAGGCCAAATGCACTTACGGAAATGAAGTCTGACCACTTCTTAAGATTCAGAAGATGCATTTATTCGCTGGACGGCCATTCCTGGTCTCCAAACTGCTTATTTGTTCCACAAAAATAGACATAAACAAAACCCGGTGCCCAATTAGCATGGCAGATTTACATCTGGAATAAAGCTCAGCATCTGAAGGGTTTCAAACAGCTTTGTGCCTAAAAACAGCTGAGAAAAATGCAGCTAAATGCTTCATATTGAACACAAAAAAGATGATATTTATGTGTATATATATATATCTATATATATAGCTTTTTTTTATTTATTCTTTTTATTTTTCCATTTATTTTAGCAAACCCTTTTATATTTTGCACCGCTTTACTAATTTATTTATTGTAAAATCGTTATCATTTATTAAAAAAAAAATACTAAACCAAACGTGACTTTATTTTTCTTGAGCTAACTACTGTATAAAATATACTGTATATATAAGCATACGTTTAAAATATATTTTGGCCAGAAAAATATGTATTTTTTCCCCTATGGATCGATAAAGGCTTTTTACCACAGCTGCATTAGGTGTGTTTGAGCACAGGTCACGGACACTTCTTGTGTAATAGCTGGTTAAATCTGCATTCGGTGGTTTAGCCTCGGGCGGGAAGTTACTGAATGACTTACTGAGAGAACAAGTGAGTGAAGGGAAGGAGAAAAGCATGTGTTTGCACCGGTGTCTTTGCCAAAGACGCGTCCATGCCATCACGCCGGCTTCAAACACGCCGAGGCAGATGAACAAACACAAGAACCAAAGACTGAGCCGTCCGTTTGCTTAGGCTTACTCGTGCGGCTTTGATGGGGAAAGAAAAATGAGATCTTTTTAATATCTCTACTGTTTCTTTAATGGACAGATAAACCCTGTGCTTCAGATTCATTAAGACTACAGTGCTCTTGTTTCCAAAGAGATCTCAATAATACCTCAAACTGTGCTCAGGTTGGCCAAGATGCCTTTATAAATACATTACTTCTTCAGAAATGTAAAATATTAAATTAGTTTGAAAAGAAACAGAAAAATTATATAAAAATTAAATATGAATTATATATATATATATATATATATATATATATATATATATATATATATATATATATATATTTTTTTTTTTTTTTTTTTTTTATTTTCAGGATCAGCTGGCCCTGACCTGACCTTGAATTGTTTTTTTTTTTTTATAAATGTAACACTTATATCTAAATGTGCACAGTGTAATACAGTGTATTATAAGTGTAGTGGAATAGTTAGGTGTTTTTTGGACGTTTTTTTTTCACTTTGTGCGGAAAGTGCGCAAAGTTTGATATTTGTTTTTAAATTTCTTGTCTGTATTGTTGTGTTTTTTTTTATTCCCTTTAGGTAAAACACTTTGAAATGTCACAGTGTATGAATATTTAGTACAGCTGAGCTGATAGCTTTTCTGTTTTACTACAATTTAAACAAATTGATCATTAATAAAGAAAATAAAGTGCTCCACTGGCACTTCATCGACTCAAATAGCAACTCAAAAACAAAACATGTCCGGTACATGACCTTCACCTGCTCTGCCGTCTTTGCGAGTTCCCGTGAGCATGCAGAGCGGGAGAAAGAAGTGGAGAAGTTTCTCAGTCTCACCCTGTCCTTGGCTCTGGGGTCCTGAGAGGTCAGGCCTGCGTCCGGCTCAGCTGGAGATCCCTTCATTCCTGCCTGTTTATTCACTCCTCACGTTCCCATTTGCGCCGGAGGGCTTTCAGACGGCTCGGCTGTCATTGCACAATGTCATTTCCAAACAGTAACGGGACGGCCAGCAATGCATTAATGCTTTTAGAAGATAACGCCGGACACATTCCAGGACATGCATTCACCTCCAAACAGATGGCGCTTTTATTAATATGAAAAGTGACACGAGCGGAGCGCTGACTTTCATACGTCACTGACGACTAACAGGAGAAGGAAGTTTAGCTTTTTCTATGTGAGTGTTTGTTAAAATGTCATTTTTGTGATCAAAATCTGAATTACTCCAGTCTTCGGCGTCACACGATCCTTCAGAAATCATTCTAATAGGCTGATGTGCTGCTCAAGAAACATTATGATCAGTGTTGAAAACTGCTGCGCTGCTTAATAGCTTTGTTTATCGTGATTCGAAAAGTTAAAATGGGAATCTTTTGTAACGACAGAAGCGTCATTGCTGTCTCTTTTGATCACTTGAATGCAAGCTCGGTGTTTTTTTTATTATTATCATTATTATTATATTTCATCTGTGAAGAGCCATCGAGATCGGCCCGCATCGAGCCAAAGGCTGAATGAAGGAGAGCCAGAAAGAGACTTTGCACCAAACACTCCCGGCAACCTGCTGTTGCTAGGCAACCGGCGTGCATGCTTTAAAGATTATCGCCCCGCGATCCGCGAGACTCAAATATCTGTTCAATTAGGCGGCGACGCGAGGGGCGCGACGGGGACGTTGTTTTCCTCAAGAGTGCGGCGACTGTGAAGAAAGTCAGAGGAAGAAGCCAGTTCAGAAAAACTTTTAATGCCGATGGATCGTGGAGGGCCTCTCCTGTCCTGTCCTGTGCTGTCATGCGGAAAGCATGCCTCTAATGCAGCGGACACAGTCCAGTTATTCGCTAAGTGCAAAGGATTTTGGGGCAGTTTGAAAAGTGACGCCATCTTGGTTTTCCCTCGGGTGCACACACTTTTATTGAACATACCACAAAACATTGCGTAATCACTTCTGAGGCTCGGCTTCGCATTCTTACAACACGAATGTCTTAAACGTGTAAATAGCGTTTTTTGTTGCCGTTTGCTGGCTTTTAAATTAAAAAAAGAGGTCTGCCGTATGGATGAACGGATCACTAAATGTCAGTGTTAATAAATGATAATAAAAACAAAGCAGTGAAAAAAACACATTTAGCCACAGAATGAAAAACTACTAAAACAAGGCACTTGCAACTTTTTATCCGATAATTTAAACTTTAAAAAGTGTATAATCTTGATGAATTGCGCAATCGCATGTTTTTTGGGAAATATCACACGTGTCGGAGCACAGATTTAGACATATTTAGTATCTTCTGAAAGCTTACCATCTCATATTGTTCACCTTTCGCTCAGAATTTTTATCCCAAAACTGCTTTTGAGAAAAGATCTTTTTTCAGCCCTCCCAAAAAATTCTCAGTTCGCATCTCGCAGGCTTTTTTATCTCATAATTCAGCTATTTGTGTCCCTCAAAATCGCAGCTTAATATCTCATAATTCCCACGCTGAGTTTAAACGTCATATCTCACAATTAAAAAGTTTAAATATCTCACAAGTGTGTTTTTTCTTCCCTCAGAATGGCATGTTTATTTTTAAGAATTCAGTCTTTTTCTTGAAATTATCATTTTTGCATCTCATACTTGCAGTATATTTCTGCCGTTGATTAAATAAAAGGTTTTTGTTTTTTTTTACTGAACTGTGAGGAAAGTTTGTGTGCAACTCTTAAATGCAACAATATAATCAAAATCGTGAGATTGAAAACTTAATTTTTTTTCAATTTTGTAGCAAAAATAAGCTCCCTTATGTTTTAGGTGTTTTGACTTATTCCCGGTCGCTTGCATTCGTATGAATAGCAGGATATATAGCTCACAGACAACACAGACGTGTTTTAAGATCATACCACAGCTTTGTGCTCATCATGACCAGCCAAATCTTAATTTAATAAACTGCAGCCAATTGTATGTTTTTGGAGTCTTTATATGGCTTTGGATGTTTATTTAACACGTGTTTGTTCAAATTATAACCTTAAATTACGAGCAGTATCACGTGACGCCTCTAATTCTAGAGCTTTTCAGCTGCTCTATGCATAAACGCATGTTAAAAGTGACGAATGCATCCCAATGATCGGTGCTCTTTCTGTTATTCTTTCTTGCTCCTGTTAATAAGTCATTTTCTCTGGCCACTGTCTCAGTACGTTCTGTTCGAGATCACGCTCGTGGTTCGCTCCTGCCATCACACAGATGTTCACGCTGCATATTTTTATCCAGAAAGACGGCGCGAAGCGACAAAAATAGACATTTTTGTAGTCTTGAAGAAGCGTCAAAACTAATAACTGACTGTTAAACATAGTCCGCTTTTAGCAAATGTGAAATTATATTATGTTCTAAACAAACAAGCAAAAATATCAATGCACCAAAACGTTTTACTATCATTCTTAAAAATATTAACTTTTGCGTTCAACGGAAGAAACCGAAGTTATTTTTTACGGTTACACCTATTAGTTGCTTAATAGCATGCATATTAGGTTATTAGTGCTAATTAAGCAAGTATTAATGCATTATTCGGCTTTACCGAGGGAAATACAGTTTAGATAATAGTTAAGTGTTATACCAGAATCTCACACAGGTTTGAGGTCGAGTAATTTTATTTTTCGGGTGAACGATCCAGCTGACAGAAGAAAGGCAGCAGCCTATTTCATATCACCCCACGCTCTTTCCATAAAGAGATCAATAACTCTCAAATCAATGTCACGTGACGAGCGGCTAGCTATATCCGGCTGCGATAATAACAGGTATCTGGGTTGATTCGGAGACCTAAACAGAGCCAGAGGAGCCATGTTTAAGGTCGGCGCTGTGAGACGGACTTCATCGGCTTGTCTGTCAAAATGACGGGGCAGGGTCAGGCCGAGATCGCCACGAGAGACCGATAAGACCCGGGCGCTTTAAAACAAACTCTTCAGTCTGAAAAGACGGAAACACCGAGAGAAAATCCCAGCAGAGCATCTTCTCTCCTCCGGCAAACTCCGGCATTCTGCATCCGTTACTGTATCTGTGTCAAGGAAGAAAAAAACGAGTCATTACCCTTTTTTTCTGTGAATTTATGGCTGCTTCTTCATAATTTACAAGCCTGTCCTACTTATTGTTGTGGCAGATATATGAGAGAGTCCAGGTCTGCCTTTTTACTCAATGCAACACAAAGCTTATATTGAGATCAGAAACTAAAGCTTATTCTTAACCAGTTTAAGCTTAAGATTAAACGATAACTAATATAAATTGTAAAAAAAAATGTGGCATAATTTTTGCATGAATTAATAAAAAAAGTAAAATAATATATAGCTAAAATATAAAAATAATGCTTAAAATAATGATGAAATATAGCACTAAAACAAACAAAATTTAATTCAAAATATTTATAAACAATATAGTAGTATACACGGTAAATAACACCAAAACAAAACGTGAGATGGTTATTATAAGAAGATATATTTTACCTAAATAATTAAACAAAGCTTGTAAGTAAACTAATTTAGTAAATATTAAATAACAAAGCAGACGTATCAATTAATATGAGTTTTTTTCAATCAAAATTCTATGCTAACGTTATGCTTTAAATTGAATTTTATTCAAACGAAGCTTTAATTTACGATTTAATTGATTTGCTTTACTTGGTTGAAAAACGTGCTTAATTCTTAAAGCCTGATGGACTTAATAATAAATGCTATTTTCCTTCAGATTCCCCCACATGAGCAGTCTAACCGCGGCTGAACTCAATGAGAATAATCATTGTGTTTTACTGGAACGCTCTCAGAGGGATTACGTAACACAAACATGTTTAATTTCCACACACGTGCACGTGAGAACATGGCAGAAATCCTTAGAAAATGCCCACCGCGCCGCTGCTGCATTATTCACCTGGACCTAACAAACACTATTACGAACATACAGTATGAAAGTTTAATTATCATGCATGGTTAATGCGTTTAATGGGACGCGGGTCTCTCTGTGACCTAAAAATATCTGCCTCTGAAGATGTTGACCTAAAAGATCAAATGCAGCTGGAGAATGTTAGATGAGCTAAACGTCTTGGCCAGGCGAGACGCTTTAAAAATGTAATAATAATTCAGAGTTAGGGACAAAAATGAGGACAAAACATGACACGCTTCCATCTGCCTGAAAATACACACCGATCTATAGTTTCGGTCTCGTTTCCGCCTAATTTTTGTAACACTTAACACTTGTAATTGTGACTGATTTATTATATTGCTACTTTATATCTCAGAATTTAATTTTATTTTATCAGTTAAAACTAAGTTAAAAATAGCCGTCGTTAATTAAAAAAGCTGAATTTATTTAATCGAAACAGTTACAATTCATAAATGAAATAAAATAAACGTTGTCATGGCAACTAACAAAAATAAAAAAAAAATGTAAGAACTAAATTTGAAACTAAAGAACAAAGCTGAATAGAAATATCAAAAAGCGCATAACAAAATTACTAAAATGCAACTAAAATGTAAAATAAATATTTTAAAAAAATCACATACTATAATTATATATAAATTACGCTACAGCAATATTGTTGTAAATTGGCTACAGACAAAAACAACAGCTTTTATATTTCGCCTAAGTAAAATAAAACTAGTATAAATAGTATAAAAAAAGTTAAATAAAAAATGATTGCAATTTTTAAATTATTTTTGCAATGTAATCTTATAAAAGCAACTTGTTCATTGATTTAAGTATATATATATTACGTAAAATGTAAAGCGTTTACATATAACTATCTTAAATGTGTTCTGTAAATGAAAAGAAAACATTCTTTTAAACTTTATTTGGTATAAAATGCATCAAAGTACCGTCTTTAATACATCTGAAAACGTTGAGAATATTTTTTTTAAGGTCTCTCCATCTATAATTTTACCTCATAAACAATGCTCTCTCACGCCTTCCCTTCCATCTACATTACAAGCATTTCTACTGTAACACAAACGCTCTTAGTCTTCATCTGTTCGGCTCTCACCAAAACACAAACACGCACGCATGAACCCTTTGTAATTATGGCTTAATGTGCCTCTCCAGGGACTCAGTGAAGAAGATAAAGGAAGTAAATATCATGTCATGTCCCTGAAGTCATTTCCCATCTGTGGGAGCTTTGTCACGCAGCGACCTTTGACCTGCGGCTTCTATCGGCTCATCCTTTAGGGAACGTAAAGAAAAAAAGGTTTGCTTTTGGCTTATCATTGATCTGTTCTGCTGCGTCTCAAACCGAAGTGGCTTCCGAACACGTGACGAAATAATAATCGAGGCCATTTTAAAAGGCTTTGGTCTGGACCGTGTCCAAAATAATGCGTTCAAATCCCAACCTTTACCATTATAAAGCAATCTGCAAAGCTGGTTCCAAATCCTCTTTCAGCATCATAATCTGTTCCATATACAAAGCAAGGATGCGTTTCTTAAAATATATGACGGCGGTCGTTAATGTTGCCCAAAATGGGGTCGAGATGATTTAGCGACGCTACAAGGAGAGAGCGAGAGAGTCTCCTGCTGTGGAAAACCGTGACCTCTTAGAATGAGTAATGGAAAGACGCTTCTTCACGGACGGAGCGCCATCGTTTCGTTAAATCATCAGCCAGAGGAGCTCAAACGTGTTTGGAGAAACGCGGCATTGCTCCGGTGTCTCGGCGGCAGCGAATGGGTGCCGTCAGGATGAGAGCCCAAATAAAACATCACAGTAATCTGCAGCGCTCCAGTTAATAAGGAAACGCTCGCCTCCCGTTCTCATCCATCGACGCAGCGCTACGTTTCTCCGAATCTGATGAAGAAGCAAACATCTTTCATGGCCCGGGGGTGAGGATGCTGTCAGCCAATTTAATTTTTTTGGATGCACTGTTGCTGTAAAGAGGAGGAGGCATCCATCACCAGATGCATGCTAGAGAGCAACCAAAAAAAGTCCCGCATACTGCAAAATATATAGAGCACGCTGCGTGCTGCTTTCTAAAACTAGAACATGCATGCAGTAAACAGCTAATTACAATTGCAATGCAATTAAAATCGAAGCACATGTTGGATGATCTGCCGTCATTTTTAATATTCGCTCGTGTTTTAGTCATACGTGTGCATTATCTCGTTGTTTTGGTCTTTTTGCGTCACATTAAATCTTCCGTCACTCATAAATACATCGCGTACGATGCACGGTTATGCAACGCTCCCACTTGAACGTGACGTCATCAATTATGGACGCTGACGCTGAAGGCCCGCTCGAGAGCATCTGTTTCACTGAAACACACACGATTCATTCCTCAGCCTGGATTTGCCCGCCATAACACTAATTAACACCCATCCGCAGCTTTAATTAGACGCTTGTGGCTCGAAGAAAGATCGGCAAAGCAGGATTGGGTTAATTAAGTTTTTAATCATTCCAATGTTTCTCGTACCAAAGATTCATACAACGGCCTTAAGGGTTGAAAGGAATTAGCTGGTCGGGATCGAACCGATAAAAAATGATGATTCTATTAAACGGCTAACAAACGTTCTTCCGGTGACATTAATACAACGTTCATTCAACGTTCTCTAAACGCGTTATTTACTTTCCATTCATCTAATACGTAATACTTTCATTTAAACAGAGAAATATTTAATTAATGATTAATTCCCAAATCTAAATGTAATCATTTAAGAGTCTTTTTAAATGTAACGACTTTTCAAAAGCAACGCTCTAAAAATGAAAACAATAACAAAACACTATTTAGACATAATTAATGGAATGGTTTTGGTAGATGCTTGTCAGACGTAAATGTTTAAAATGTTTAATTATTTACATTTAAATAGAAATTTTTTAAATATTTTAAAATAAGAAGTACATTTAAAAAAAAAAAATCAGAATAAGAACTAAATCGAATCATAACTGAAATGTAACAAATTGTTTCAGAATGTTTAGACAACGTTCAAAAGTAACATTCTCTTAATGTTTGGATATAGAATAGAGTGTTCTCTTAACATATGAATAAACCAAAAGAAATAACTAAACGGATGAATAAATGAAGTCAGAGAAAAAGAAATGTTGTGATTTATTAGTTACATTAGAAAAATGCTTCAATAACATTTGTTTCCTGAATAGTTCTATCTATCTATCTATCTATCTATCTATCTATCTATCTATCTATCTCTCTCTATCTATCTATCTATCTATCTATCTATCTATCTATCTATCTATCTATCTATCTATCTATCTATCATCTCTCTATCTATCTACCTATCTATCTCTGTCTTTCTATCTATCTATCTATCTATCTATCTCTGTCTGTCTTTCTATCTATCTATCTATCTATCTATCTATCTATCTATCTATCTATCTATCTATCATCTCTCTATGTATCTATCTAAACATTTCTCTTTTGTTGGTTATGATCGCTTCTATTGTTTTAAAAGCATCTGCTAAAAGACTGCATGTAATAATGTCAGTGCAGTTTGCTCGTCCTAAAGGATGTTTCGTTCAAAACCTTTGACTTGGTTCAGTACCACACTAACAACCACGTAGCAACACCATGGCAACCGCCCAGAACCCTCCAGCATCGTTAAAGCTTCATCACAGCAGGCCCGTGACCCATTTTCAGATTTGTGACCTACTAGTGGAGCACGACTGTAACAGATCAGCTGTATTTGAGTCTCCAGTCTGTGAATGAGGCTATAGATCCGTGCCGCGAGTGTCTGAGAGCTCAGAGGCGCTCATTAAACCGAAGCAAACATGCTGCGCTTCGGTCTAGAGCTGTCTGAAGCGTGAGCGTGGAGGATATTGAGCGATCGACTGAGAGTCTGCAGCAGATGATGGTCGACTGAAGGAGCCGCTGGAAGATGAGCACAGCGGGAGCGTTTCAGATGGGGTTAGAACAAAGCCTTCCAAAACATGATGTAGAGAAACATTTAGGTCAGGGGTTTAATCCACGAGGAACTTTTAGAAATCTGACTCGAAAAATAAATTCATATAAACAAAACTGTTAAGGAATTTATTGGTTAGCGGTAGTTTCTAGGTATGCATTTTATAAATATAACATTTAATAATTGACATTAGTTAATCTTATATAAACAAGTGCAAATAAAAAAAAAACTATTATAATATTTCTACGATGCATTTTATTGTCATATTCCTATAATCATTTATATGATATTTATAACATATCACGATATTTATAATTTAACATTTACAGATTAATAAACATTATTTTTATGTTTATCGTTCATGAAAAAAAATGTATATAGTCCTTAATGTATTTTTACTATTTTTACTTTTTACTATTTTTACTATAATTTAAATTATATTTTAAAAAATATAATTTAACATCCTATTTTTTTTTCAAAAGTGAATCAAAACTTGATATTGGTTATACTTAAACAGGAAATGTATTAACAGCTGATGTTTATATAATTATATAAAATATTTAATATTAGTATACTTTAATTTAACGCTTACATTTATGTTTTAACAAAGAACAGTATTTATAATATATATATATATATATATATATATATATATATATATATATATATATATATATATATATATATATATATATATATATACAAATAGACTTAATTTAGTTTTTCATTGTTGGTTTATGATGTGAAATGTGCAAAATTAATAATATAAAAAAATGCTTTTAATGTTTTACTTCAAAACCGATTCTTCATTCCCAAACCACTGTAATAATTCAAGAGTTTCTAAGTAAGCAAAGAAGTAGGCCAGTAACAGAAAATAAGATTCTGACACATTACTGTTCACAGTCCATTACGGCTCCTTGTTGGTGAGCGTGTGAGGAGGCTGTGATTTAGTGACGAGCCTCTCTGGTGCTGGATTGGTTCGTGTTCAGGGCGTTATGACCCATTTTGGTTCAGTGGAATGCCCTTCCCAGCAGAGCCCAGGTGCGGATCAGAACATGCTCCGCAAACACGGATCATCAGGGGACCCGGGCCCCTCGGGGGCCCTCGACGTGTTTCCGACACACGTGCAACATCAGCCGCTCTCAAAACACGACACACTGTCTGTTAATCAGAGCGTCCCGCGGAAAAGAATCAACAGACACTGATCTTTTCTGTGACGCTGAACAGACGGCATTCAACGGATCTCATAAAGAATCGCTTCGCTGGCCCCCCGTCACCGAATGCTGATATCTACAAGTTCATTGTTAGTTCATGCATGAATAAAGCATTCCTGTTTGATTTAAAAAAAAAAAACATTTTCAATGTAATTAATGGAATTATATTATGAGAATATTGTAGAATAAGTATCTAAAAAATACATAAAATACTCAAATATTAAGCAACATATTTGCACGCACATGCAGGCTCGCTCACGCACACACACACACACACACACACACACACACACACACACACACACACACACACACACACACACACACGCACACACGTTGTGTTTCCATGTTTTCTGGGGACTCTCCATAGGTGTAATGTTTTTATTCTGTACAGACTGTATGTGTTATTGTTCTCCTACAGGAAACTACTCACACTTTTAGAATTTAAAAAATTAATCCTGTAGGTTTTATAAGTTTGTTTCCTCACGGGGACCTAAAAAATGTCCCACAAGGTCAACATTTACTGGTATTCCTGTCCTTGTGGGGACATTTGGTCCCATAACGTGATAAATACCACACACACACACACACACACACACACACACACACACACACACACACACATATATATATATATATATATATATATATATATATATATATATATATATATATATATATATATATATATATAAAAGAATGGTTTTGCATGTTTTATTTTAAGTTTATAATAATTTACAATCACTTCATTGAGGCAAGCAATTATTCATGCAAGTGAATACTATACTTTTATATGTTTTATATACATATATGTGTGTGTGTGTGTGTGTGTGTGTGTGTATATTAGTAAGTTAAGATTTATTTAAAGTAATGAGAATTAAAAATATATATATATATAAAAAAATTATATATATATAATTTAATAAAAAAATTTTTTTAATTAATTAATTTTTTTATTATTATTATTTTTTTAGGTGTCCTGCTGGTAAGAAAAAATTATTAATAAATAATTTCAGAAACATTTCATATCAAAACATAAAAGGACCTCTCTTTTTTTGCATCGACAGATCAAAGAAACAAATGCACCCCATGGGCAAAAACTATATAAAATATATCATTCATCGAAAGCGTCTGCTCTGGACGTGAGTGCTTGATTTAGGGTGCATTATCAAGCGTATCAAGCTCACTTCAAAGGCTCCAGGTATATTCCTCACGCTTTCGGTTCACGGCTAAAAGCTCTACAGCCTAAAATCACCATACATTATGCAAAGTACTAAAGAGGCTTCTTCTCATTATCACACATGAAACAGCCCACATGTATGGATCCCGCAGCAGCGCAGGCTCGCTTTGATCAGGAGCGGAGGCCCATCGATTACACAAATCCCACAAACACACACACACACACTTACATGCAAATACGTGCTATTTTTGCGTTACGCTCCATCGCATGAAAGCAGCTTTCTGCAGAAACGCAAACTACACACATTAAGACGAGATTTAATGCAAGTTAGTTTTATCTATATTCAGCATTATATCAAATCAAGCCGCTTTTGTTGGATATTTATGCAAACAGAATATTAAATCTGTAAATATTAAATGTTCGCACAATGCATTGCAATTCTATAAACAACCAAATCTTTACAGAAGGTATTTATAACAGACTTAAGCTCTCCTTTTTGTCCTGTCTTATCTCATGTTGAATCAAACACAAATTAAAAATAAACAATAGCATATTATTTATGCAATTTGCAATTTGTGGTGCATCTATTACTTAGATTTTATTAATTTAAATTCATAACAGAGCAAAAATGTGTAAATTAACGGTGACAGGTTAATAAATGATGTCATTGTCACGCACTTGGGCTATAAAAAAAAATATATATATATATATATATATATATATATAAAATTTTATCCACAAATATTAATTATCATTTCCTTTAGATTTCTATTTTATATTTACATGATTACAAATATTTTGGTTTATATAAACCTATTAAAAGAAATACAAATATTCATAATAGACATTTCTCTAAAAACGTGATGTTTTTAATTAGAAACTATTTTCATTAACTGTTTCGAATAACGCGCATAACAGGCATTTTATCTCAAACTCTTTGCTCTTGAATGTTTTTTAAAATGCAGTCTCGGTAGGCTGCTGGAGAAGAGCGTGAAGGTCCTTGTCCAGTTTGCTGTGGGAACTTCACCGTGTTTGAAGCTGTCTCCCATAGCTCACCCTGACAAAACAAAACCAGCTCAGCTGCACAAACTGGCAGATGTTGTTTTGCAAAGGCTCCAAAAAAAAAGGCCCCGGATTCCTGGAATCCAGTGTTATTTTACCCAGCATGCCGAGCGCTTGAGAGAAGGTGCCTGTGGAGTGAAGGAGTGAAGGAGGTCATGAGTGGAGAACACAGGACTTTCAGCTCACACCTTACCTCTCTCTCTCTCTCTCTCTCTGTCTCTCTCTCTCTGTCTCTCTCTCTCTCTGTCTCTCTCTCTCTCTCTCTCTCTCTCTCTCTCTCTCTCTCTCTCTCTCTCTCTCTCTCTCTCTCTCTCTCTCTCTCTCTCTCTCTCTCTCTCTCTCTCTCTCTCTCTCTCTCTCTCTCTCTC